>NC_133325.1:577996809-578109309 GCF_042186555.1 Aquarana catesbeiana | reverse complement strand
TATATATATATATATATATATATACCAGCTTAGTGCATCTACAGGCCATTAGTATGTCTGGAAGGCCAACAAGGAGAGGCAGACAGTCACAAGCCAATAAAAGAGGGCAAGCAGGCTCTGTGTCTAGTGCTGGTCGTGGAGACGGTGCATCCTCATCAGCACGTGGCTGTGGGACACGCTTGGCCTTTTTTTCGGCAGCTGGCCGTGTTGAGCCGCAACATGCGGAAGACTTGGTCGACCAAGCCGTCCTCATCCTCCTCATCCTCTCTCACCCATGCTCAGGGTACTTTGTCTGGCAAAGCAGCGGCCTCTTCCCTTGGCTCAATGTCATCAGTGACTCCTTCCCTAGCCCCGCCATGTCCTCCTGAGGAGTCCCTCAAACTGTTTGACCACAGTATTGGGTACATGCTCCAGGAGGATGTCCAGCGTTTGGAAGGCTCTGATGATGATACTGAGCTAGATGAAGGCAGTAACATGAGCACGGACAGAGGGGTGCCCAAGAAGGACAGCAATCTGACAGTCATGCTCCCACTGCTGCAGCATACTGCCAGGTTTGCTCCAGTGATGAGGAGGGAGGGGATGATGAGGTCACTGACTCAACGTGGGTGCCTGATAGGGGAGAGGAGGAGGAGGGGTGGCGGCACATCACCAAGGAGGCAGGATGCCCTCCAGGGGCCAGCCTAAGGGCAGCACACTGACTGCATCACACCCCAAAGCTCCGCATGTGCAGGGCGCTGCAGTCTCTGCTCGTTATTCAAATAGTTCTTTGGTGTGGGCCTTTTTTGAGACGAGTGCATCAGATCGCACCGCTGCTATTTGCAACATATGTCTCAAGCGAATCTCGTGTGGCCAAAACATCTCCCGCTTGGGTACCACATGCTTGACCAGACATATTTTGACCTGCCATGCAGTTCATTGGCAAGCTTATCTAAAAGACCCACATCAAAGAACATAGAGGACCTCTCCTTGCTCCTCATCAGCTGAGATCTCCAACCCCACTATACCTTCAGTCCTCTCTGAGACCTGCACTGAGAGGAATGAAGGTGTAGAATTAGGTGTGTCACAGCCAAGTACTTGTGGGCAATCTGCTTTCGGTACACTGACGTCAGATTGTACCAGGCAAATTTCCCTGCCCCAGCTGCTACACCGCCGAAAGAAGTTTGCTCCCAGCCATCCACATGCCCAGCGGTTGAATGCTAGCTTGGCAAAATTGCTAGCACTTCAACTGCTGCCTTTTCAGTTGGTAGACTCTGCCCCCTTCCGTGAGTTTGTGGAATGTGCGGTTCCTCAGGGCAGGTACCCAAACACCACTTTTTCTCACGGAAGGCAATTCCGGCTCTCTACCGGCATGTGGAAGGCAATGTCCATGCCTCGCTGGACAGGGCGGTCAGCGGTAAGGTGCATATTACCACTGACTCATGGTCCAGCAGGCATGGACAGGGAAGTTACCTAAGTTTCACGGCGCATTGGGTGACTCTGCTGGCAGCTGGGAAGGATGCAGGACAAGGTGCAGTAGTGTTGGAGGTTGTTCCGCCACCACCCCTCCAAAATGCCACTACTAATGATTGTGACACACCTCTCTCCTCCACCCCCTCCTCTTCTTCTTCCTCCATGGCCTCTTCCTGTGCTTTGTCCTCGGAACCAGCGGTGCTCCGTAGTCGTTCAAGGGGCTACGCATGTACGCAGGCCAAAAGATGCCATGCGGTGCTTGAGCTGGTGTGCTTGGGGGACAGGAGCCACACTGGGGCAGAGGTTCTGTCAGCTCTGCATGGGCAGGTTCAGAGGTGGTACACGCCACGCCAACTTAAGGCAGGAATGGTGGTTTGCGACAATGGCACCACCTCCTCTCTGCCCTCCGACAGGGACAAATGACCCATGTGCCCTGTTTGGCTCACGTCCTTAACTTGGTGGTGCAGCAGTTCTTGGGCAGGTACCCAGGCTTACAGGATGTCCTGAGGCAGGCCAGGAAAGTCTGTGTGCATTTCCGCCAGTCATATAATGCCAGTGCTCGGCTGGTGGACCTCCAAAAGGAGTTTAACCTGCCCAAGAACCGCCTAATCTGTGACATGCCCACCAGGTGGAACTCAATGTTGGCCATGCTGCAGTGGCTGCATATGCAGCAGAGGGCTATCAATGAGTACCTGTGTGACTATGGCACCAGGACAGGGTCAGGGGAGCTTGTTTTTTTTCCCCACGCCAGTGGGCCATGATCAGGGATGCATTCACTCTCCTGTCACCATTTGAGGAGGCCACGAGGATGGTGAGCAGTGACAGTGCATACATCAGTGACACTGTCCCCCTTGTCCACCTGTTGGAGCACACGCTGCGTGGAATAATGGACAGGGCACTTGAGGCAGAACAGAGGCAGGAAGAGGAGGACTTCCTTAGCTCTCAAGGCCCCCTTTATCCAGACAGTGTTCCTGCATGCCTGCCGATCACACAGGAAGAGGAGGAGGAGGATTGTGTCAGTATGGAGGTGGAGCCTGGCACTCAGCATCAGCAACAGTCTTTAAGGGATCAGTCCCAAGAAACACATGGACTTGTACGTGGCTGGGAGGAAGTGGCTGCGGACCATGCCATCCTTAGTGACCCAGAGGACTCCGGACCGAATGCCTCAGCAAACCTACGCTGCATGGCCTCCCTGATCCTGCAAAGCCTGCGTAAGTATCCTAGTATTCGTGGTATCATGGAGAAGGAACAATACTGGCTGGCAACCCTCCTTGATCCACGTTACAAGGGTAAGGTTGCGGACCTTATCTTGCCGTCGCAGAGGGAGCAGAGGATGAAACATCTTCGGGAGGCCTTGCAGAAAGGTTTGTGCAACGCGTTCCCAGAGAATGGGAAGTTATAACTGTTTTTTTGTAACCTCCCATTCCATTAGCTCAAAAACAACCAGTATGACAAGTTGGACAACCTTAAAGTTGATGCTACAGATTGGCGGCAGGAATCAAACAGCAGGCTTGCGTCTCATCAAGGAAACAAACAGTAATGAGCAGTAGTGAATATACCTCCTATGTATTGGAGTACTGGGCAGCTCACCGTTTGACGTCTTTCATAGATGGATGCAAAAGCCCGCAGATAGTCCCGGCTACCGCACTAGCTCCATTAGGGAAGTGTTCATTCAGAGTAGTCATATGTTGCTGACAGCAAATTTAGCCTTCCGGTCGGTATGTACGGTATGCCTAGAGGTCCAACTCTTCCCGACTTAATGTGTCTGGTAACTGGAAGGAGAGCTCGAGCTTCGTCAGACGAAGCTTGGCAACAAGTGAAACGCGTAAGCGTCTAACCAACACACTGGTGGGACATCGGGCTCCACATACAGACCATGAACCACCTCTGACCATACTGGACTACTCCACTTGATTTGAAATTGCTGATTTGAACCATGGAGCTACTTCAGGGATAGAGCTCGCACCTTCTCTATTGATATATGCCAGTGGGACTGCAGCTTATTAATCTCTTTAGCCCCATTGGGGAAACTCAAATCATAATGCATGCTAGACCCGGGTCTCTGATATCTGGCAATATATGTGTGTGAGTAGATGAGTGACTGAGGTGTATGGAGTGAATCGGTGGCCACCAGTATTTTATAGGACTGCTGTCCTATTTTTAGTTCATGTTTTGGAGATAGGTAATTTTTGTTAATTTGGGATAATCAATAAAGATATGTAGTTACATATCGAACTGTCCTTGATCTGAACTGCTTTTGGAAATCCTTTCCTCCCCTCTTTAACAGGGGTGATAACCCTTCCCTATGTTTTCCAAAAAGCTTAAAAAAGATTTTTTTGGCTGGAGCTAAACACGTTAAAAATGTACCAGTTCAAAATTACAAACAGATTCTACTTAACAACAAACCTACAGTCCCTGTCTTGTTTGCACCGCCTGTATACTGCTGTTCAGAGTATATAGGGCCTGGTGGCCCCACACCTTTCCTTTTTTTAATTTGGGTGCAGGGTACCCATGCCGTTTGTCTCACTGATTTTCATCCATATTGCCAGGACCCGACATTGCATTAAACCCGCAAGCAGTTTTAAATGACTTTTTTTCCTTTAAAAATGACATTTTGTGCAGGGACTGTTCTAAGCACGGGAAACAAGCGCCAATTTACAGGCATACTATAGACACCCCCCAGGTACGATATATAAAGGAATATTTCACTTTTTTTTTTTTTTACTTTAAGCATCATTAAAATCACTGCTCCCGAAAAAACGGCCGTTTTTAAACGTTTTTTTTGCATTGATACATGTCCCCTGGGTAGGGATGAGCTTCGTGTTCGAGTCGAACCCATGTTCGACTCGAACATCGTCTGTTCGCCCGTTCGCCGAATTGCGAACGATATGGGCCGTTCGCGCCAAATTCGTGTGGCGCGTCACGGTCCATAATTCACTGCGGTATCGCAGTGCATTGCTGGCTGATGATTGGCCAAGCATGCACTATGACCCGCATGCTTGGCCAATCACAGCGCCGCCTGAACAGAGAGCCGTAATTGGCCAAAGCCAAGGAGGCTTTGGCCAATTATGGCTCAGGGGATTTAGTACACGCCCCACACTATATAAGGCCGCCTGCACGGCGGCCCTGTGTAGTGTGTGTTCCGGCGTTCATTAAGAGAGAGAGAGAGAGACAGACAGTGACATTTGATTTGAGTTAGATAGATTAGGCAGAACAGTCAGTCAGTTAGCTGCACTTACAGTGTATTGTGTATATATATGCATCCCAGGTGTTGCATATATATATATATATATACACTGTATTCAGTTTAGCTAGATCCATTCCTGTTATCTTCTAGACTATTTACATTTAGTGCAGTGCGTCTTGCTCACAGTGTTCAGCTAGATCCGTTCCTGTTATATTCCTACTGACAGGCAGGCTTGTCTTGTTACAGTATTTACAGCTACCTGAAGAAAATTACTGGTGTTCCTTTGATCCTATTAGTACCACAGTCAGGCAGCTAGACTATTTACAGTTAGTGCAGTGCGTCCTGCTCACAGTGTTCAGCTAGATCCATTCCTGTTATCTTCTTACTGACAGGCAGGCTTGTCTTGTTACAGTATATACAGCTACCTGAAGAAAATTACTGGTGTTCTTTTGATCCTATTAGTACCACAGTCAGGCAGCTAGACTATTTACAGTTAGTACAGTGCGTCCTGCTCACAGTGTTCAGCTAAACCTACAAGTTAGTGGGGTGCGTCCTGCTCACAGTGTTCAGCTAAACCTACAAAAGTTAGTGGGGTGCGTCCTGCTCAGTGTTCAGCTAAACCTTCAAGTTAGTGCGGTGCGTCCTGCTCACAGTGTTCAGCTAGATCCGTTCCTGTTATCTTCTTACTGACAGGCAGGCTTGTCTTTTTACAGTATATACAGCTACCTGAAGAAAATTAATCGTGTTCTTTTGATCCTATTAGTACCACAGTCAGGCAGCTAGACTATTTACAGTTAGTGCAGTGCGTTCTGCTCACAGTGTTCAGCTAAATCTACAAAAGTTAGTGGGGTGCGTCCTGCTCAGTGTTCAGCTAAACCTTCAAGTTAGTGCGGTGCGTCCTGCTCACAGTGTTCAGCTAGATCTGTTCCTGTTATCTTCTTACTGACAGGCAGGCTTGTCTTGTTACAGTATATACAGCTACCTGAAGAAAATTAATCGTGTTCTTTTGATCCTATTAGTACCACAGTCAGGCAGCTAGACTATTTACAGTTAGTGCAGTGCGTCCTGCTCACAGTGTTCTGCTAAACCTACAAGTTAGTGGGGTGCGTCCTGCTCACAGTGTTCAGCTAAACCTACAAGTTAGTGGGGTGCGTCCAGCTCACAGTGTTCAGCTAAACCTACAAGCTAGTGGGGTGCGTCCTGCTCACAGTGTTCAGCTAGATCCGTTCCTGTTATCTTCTTACTGACAGGCAGGCTTGTCTTGTCACAGTAAATACAGCTACCTGAAGAAAATTGCTGGTGTTCTTTTGATCCTATTAGTACCACAGTCAGGCAGCTAGACTATTTACAGTTAGTGCAGTGCGTCCTGCTCACAGTGTTCTGCTAAACCTACAAGTTAGTGGGGTGCGTCCACCTCACAGTGTTCAGCTAAAGCTACCTGTGGAAGGTTGGTGGTGTTCTCATACTACAGGCAGGCAGTTGATTTTGCTAGCTGCAGTATCAGTACATATATATATATATATATATATATATATATCCCAGCTTAGTGCAGCTACAGGCCATTAGTATGTCTGGAAGGCCAAGAAGGAGAGGCAGACAGTCACAAGCCAATAAGAGAGGGCAAGCAGGCTCTGTGTCTAGTGCTGGTCGTGGAGACGGTGCATCCTCATCAGCACGTGGCCATGGGACACGCTTGGCCTTTTTTTCGGCAGCTGGCCATGTTGAGCCGCAACATGCGGAAGACTTGGTCGAGTGGATGACCAAGCCGTCCTCATCCTCCTCATCCTCTCTCACCCATGCCCAGGGTACTTTGTCTGGCAAAGCAGCGGCCTCTTCCCTTGGCTCAATGTCATCAGTGACTCCTTCCCTAGCCCCACCATGTCCTCCTGAGGAGTCCCTCGAACTGTTTGACCACAGTGTTGGGTACATGCTCCAGGAGGATGCCCAGCATTTGGAAGGCTCTGATGATGATACTGAGCTCGATGAAGGCAGTAACACGAGCACGGACAGAGGGGGTGCCCAAGAAGGACAGCAATCTGGCAGTCATGTTCCCCCTGCTGCAGCATACTGCCAGGTTTGCTCCAGTGATGAGGAGGGAGGGGATGATGAGGTCACTGACTCAACGTGGGTGCCTGATAGGAGAGAGGAGGAGGAGGCGGCACATCACCAAGGAGGCAGGATGCCCTCCAGGGGCCAGCCTAAGGGCAGCACATTGACTGCATCACACCCCAAAGCTCCACATGTGCAGGGCGCTGCAGTCTCTGCGCGTTATTCAAAAAGTTCTTTGGTGTGGGCCTTTTTTGAGACGAGTGCATCAGATCACACCGCTGCTATTTGCAACATATGTCTCAAGCGTATCTCGCGTGGCCAA
Organism: Aquarana catesbeiana; assembly: GCF_042186555.1. Lineage (NCBI taxonomy): Eukaryota > Metazoa > Chordata > Amphibia > Anura > Ranidae > Aquarana > Aquarana catesbeiana. The sequence continues at coordinate 578,102,302 of NC_133325.1, read as the reverse complement.
AACATCTCCCGCTTGGGTACCACATGCTTGACCAGACATATGTTGACCTGCCATGCAGTTCGTTGGCAAGCGTATCTAAAAGACCCACACCAAAGAACAAAGAGGACCTCTGCTTGCTCCTCATCAGCTGAGATTTCCAACCCCACTAGACCTTCAGTCCTCTCTGAGACCTGCACTGAGAGGAATGAAGGTGTAGAATTAGGTGTGTCACAGCCACGTACTTGTGGGCAATCTGATTTTGGTACACCGACGTCAGATTGTACCAGGCAAATTTCCCTGCCCCAGCTGCTGCACCGCTGAAAGAAGTTTGCTCCCAGCCATCCACATGCCCAGCGGTTGAATGCTAGCTTGGCAAAATTGCTAGCACTTCAACTGCTGCCTTTTCAGTTGGTAGACTCTGCCCCCTTCCGTGAGTTTGTGGAATGTGCGGTTCCTCAGTGGCAGGTACCCAAATGCCACTTTTTCTCACGGAAGGCGATTCCGGCTCTCTACCAGCATGTGGAAGGCAATGTCCATGCCTCGCTGGACAGGGCAGTCAGTGGTAAGGTGCATATTACCGCTGACTCATGGTCCAGCAGGCATGGACAGGGACGTTACCTAAGTTTCACGGCGCATTGGGTGACTCTGCTGGCAGCTGGGAAGGATGCAGGACAAGGTGCAGTAGTGTTGGAGGTTGTTCCGCCACCACGCCTCCAAAATGCTAATGATTGTGACACACCTCTCTCCTCCACCCCCTCCTCTTCTTCTTCCTCCATGGCCTCTTCCTCGGAACCAGCGGTGCTCCGTAGTCGTTCAAGGGGCTACGCAAGTACGCAGGCCAAAAGATGCCATGCGGTGCTTGAGCTGGTGTGCTTGGGGGACAGGAGCCACACTGGGGCAGAGGTTCTGTCAGCTCTGCAGGGGCAGGTTCAGAGGTGGTTGACGCCACGCCAACTTAATGCAGGAATGGTGGTTTGCGACAATGGCACCAACCTCCTCTCTGCCCTCCGACAGGGACAAATGACCCATGTGCCCTGTTTGGCTCACGTCCTTAACTTGGTGGTGCAGCGGTTCTTGGGCAGGTACCCGGGCTTACAGGATGTCCTGAGGCAGGCCAGGAAAGTCTGTGTGCATTTCCGCCGGTCATATAATGCCAGTGCTCGGCTGACAGACCTCCAAAAGGAGTTTAACCTGCCCAAGAACCGCCTAATCTGTGACATGCCCACCAGGTGGAACTCAACGTTGGCCATGCTGCAGCGGCTGCACACGCAGCAGAGGGCCATCAATGAGTACCTGTGCGACTATGGCACCAGGACAGGGTCAGGGGAGCTTGGTTTTTTTTCCCCACGCCAGTGGGCCATGATCAGGGATGCATGCACTGTCCTGTCACCATTTGAGGAGGCCACGAGGATGGTGAGCAGTGACAGTGCATGCATCAGTGACACTGTCCCCCTTGTTCACCTGTTGGAGCACACGCTGCGTGGAATAATGGACAGGGCACTTGAGGCAGAACAGAGGCAGGAAGAGGAGGACTTCCTTAGCTCTCAAGGCCCCCTTTATCCAGACAGTGTTCCTGCGTGCCCGCCGATCACACAGGAAGAGGAAGAGGAGGAGGAGGAGGAGGAGGAGGAAGATTGTGTCAGTATGGAGGTGGAGCCTGGCACTCAGCATCAGCAGCAGTCTTTAAGGGATCAGTCCCAAGAAACACATGGACTTGTACGTGGCTGGGAGGAGGTGGCTGCGGACCATGTCGTCCTTAGTGACCCAGAGGACTCCGGACCGAATGCCTCAGCAAACCTACGCTGCATGGCCTCCCTGATCCTGCAAAGCCTGCGTAAGGATCCTCGTATTCGTGGTATCAAGGAGAAGGACCAATACTGGCTGGCAACCCTCCTTGATCCACGTTACAAGGGTAAGGTTGCGGATCTTATCTTGCCATCGCAGAGGGAGCAGAGGATGAAACATCTTCGGGAGGCCTTGCAGAAAGGTCTGTGCAACGCGTTCCCAGAGACTGGGAGGTTACAAACTCCTGTTTCTGGACAACGTGTTGCTGAGGCTTCGGTCAGTCAAAGAAGGAGCGGTGGAGAAGGTGGCCGTCTGAACGATGCGTTCAGACAATTTTTTGGTCCGCAGCCCCAAGGTATGATCGGTTCCAGCAACCATCGCCAGCGTCTGTTTTACATGGTGCAGGAATACCTAGGGGCAAGATCAGACTTGGACACCTTTCCCACCGAAAATCCTCTGGGTTACTGGGTCTTGAGGATGGATCACTGGCCAGAGCTTGCACAGTATGCAATTGAGCTACTGGCCTGTCCTGCATCCAGCGTTCTTTCGGAACGCACATTCAGTGCTGCTGGAGGCGTGGTAACCGATCACAGGGTGCGTCTGTCCACTGACTCGGTCGATCGACTGACCTTCATAAAAATGAATGAGTCTTGGATCACCACCAGCTACCAAGCACCTGATGCTGATGTAACCGAATAATTTTTTTTGAAATCTCAGATCCCTTCAAAGACTGCCTATGCTGATGCTGAGTGACTATCCCTGAGTAATTATCCTCTTCCTCCTCAATCATCACGCTGATAGCTTGTAAGAACATTTTTGGTTCTGGGCGCCACCACCAGTGCCTAAGGCACAATTTTTCAGCCCCTGTTTAACAGTGGCGTGTAATTACAATTTTTGATGTAATACTTTGCAGCAGGGCTCGTTCCTGCGTTCCAACTAGAGTGTCTGTGAGGGGTTGCAGTGTTGTGGCACCAGCACCAGTGCCTAAGGCCCATTTTTTCTGCCCCTGTTTAACAGGGGCGTGTAATTACAATTTTTGATGCAATACTTTGCAGCAGGGCTCGTTCCTGCATTCCAACTAGAGTGTCTGTGAGGGGTTGCAGTGTTGTGGCACCAGCACCAGTGCCTAAGGCCTAATTTTTCAGCTCCTGTTCAACATGGGCATGTAATTACAATTCTTGATCTAATATTTCACAGCAGAGCCCTGTGAGGGCTTACAGTGTTGTGGCCACAGCAACACCTAAGGCCCAAATTTCTGCTGAGTATATAGGGCAGGACCCTACTTTCAAACAACTAACTTACAAACGACTCCTACTTGCAAACGGAAGGAGACAACAGGAAGTGAGAATAAATCTACCCCTAGGAAGGGAAATTCTCTCCTGTAAGAGTTAATATGGGAAAAACATTTCTCCTTTCCACTGATGCTTTCCAATCCTTGTTCCACAAAAAAACCCAAATTTTCAAAAAACATTTTTCATTGGGACAAAAAGTGAGGTGAAATCTTCTGAAGAGGAGGAAAGACAGCAAAACAAATGTCACAGGGGTGATAACCCTTCCCTATGTTTTCCAAAAAGCTTAAAAAAGATTTTTTGGCTGGAGCTAAACACGTTAAAAATGTACCCGTTCAAAATTACAAAGAGATTCTACTTAACAACAAACCTACAGTCCCTGTCTTGTTTGCACCGTCTGTATACTGCTGTTCAGAGTATATAGGGCCTGGTGACCCCACACCTTTCCTTATTTTAATTTGGGTGCGGGGTTCCCCTTAATATCCATACAAGACCCAAAGGGCCTGGTAATGGACTGGGGGGTACCCATGCCGTTTGTCTCACTGATTTTTATCCATATTGCCAGGACCCGACATTACATTAAACCCGCAAGCAGTTTTAAATGAGATTTTTTCCTTTAAAAATGACATTTGGTGCAGGGACTGTTCTAAACACGGGAAACACGCGTCACTTTACAGGCATACTATAGACACCCCTCAGGTACGATATTTAAAGGAATATTTCCCTTTTTTTTTACTTTAAGCATCATTAAAATCACTGCTCCTGAAAAAACGGCCGTTTTTAAAAGTTTTTTTTTCATTGATACATGTCCCCTGGGGTAGGACCCGGGTCCCCAAACCCTTTTTAGGACAATACCATGCAAATTAGCCTTTAAAATGAGCACTTTTGATTTCGAACGTTCGAGTCCCATAGACGTCAATGGGGTTCTAACGTTCGTGCGAACTTTCGGTCCGTTCGCAGGTTCTGGTGCGAACCGAACCGGGGGGTGTTCGGCTCATCCCTACCCCTGGGGCAGGACCCAGGTCCCCAAACCCTTTTTAGGACAATAGCATGCAAATTAGCCTTTAAAATGAGCACTTTTGATTTCGAACGTTCAAGTCCCATAGACATCAATGGGGTTCTAATGTTCGTGCAAATTTTCGGTCCGTTCGCAGGTTCTGGTGCGAACCGAACCGGGGGGTGTTTGGCTCATCCCTACTCGCCATGGTCGACCAAATTAGTTGAATTCACGTGTTCAGCGTCATATCCGGAGGTCGTCTTTGGGAAATAGACGTATGAGTGCTGCCAGCATTGCTGCAGACGTTGAAGGGGTGGGGGGTCATCCTGTCAGTGCTCAGACCATATGTCACACACTGCATCAAATTGGGCTCCATGGCTGTCGTCCCAGAAGGAAGCCTCTTCTAAAGATGATGCACATCAAAGCCCGCAAACAGTTTGCTAAAGACAAGCAGACTAAGGACATGGATTAATGGAACCATGTCCTGTGGTCTGACGAGATCAAGATAAACTTATTTGGTTCAGATAGTTGCAAGCATGTGTGGTGGCGACCAGGTGAGGCGTACAAAGACAAGTGTGTCTTGCCTACGGTCAAGCATGGTGGCGGGAGTGTCATGGTCTGGGGCTGCATGAGTGCTGCCGGCATTGGGGAGCTACAGTTCATTGAGGAAACCATGAATGCCAACATGTACTGTGACATACAGTGAAGCAGAGCATGATCCCCTCCCTTCAGAGACTGGGCCGTAGGGCAGTATTCCAACATGATAATGACCCCAAACACACCTCCAAGACAACCACTGCCTTGCTAAGGAAGCTGAGGGTAAAGGTGATGGACTGGCCAAGCATGTCTCCAGGCCTAAACCCTATTGAACATCTGTGGGGCATCCTCAACAGATGGTGGAGGAGCACAAGGTCTCTAACATCCACCAGCATTGTGATGTCATCATGTAGGAATGGAAGAGGACTCCAGTGGCAACCTGTGAAGCTCTGTGCCCAAGAGGGTTAAGGCAGTGCTGGAAAATAATGGTGGCCACACAAAATAATGACACTGTGGGCCCAATTTGGACATTTTCACTTAGGGGTGTAATCACTTTTGTTGCCAGCGGTTTAGATATGAATGGCTGTGTGTTGAGTTATTTTGAGGGGACATCAAATTTACACTGTTATAGAAAGCTGTACACTCACTCCTTTACATTGTAGCAAAGTGTAATTTCTACAGTGTTGTCACATGAAAAGATATAATAAAATATTTTCAAAAATGTGAGGGGTGTACTCACTTTTGTGAGATATTGTATATCCTTATAGATAACCACTATGGCAGTAGTTTAGAAAGGATGAGAGTGAGTTTACATCCACTTTAAGGATTTCGAGAAGATCTGTAAAGAAGAGTGAACCAAAATCCCTCCTGACATGTGTGCAAATCTGGTAACCAACTACAAGAAATGTCTTACCTCTGTGCTTGCCAACAAGGGTCTCTTCACCAAGTCACCAAGTCAAATACTTATTTTACTCACTGAACTGCAACTCAATTTTTAACATTTGTGTCATGGCGATTCTAATTAAAGCTAACACAGTGGGCGATGCCAGCCTGACACCCCCCCAGTGTGTGGCACCCAGGGTGGACCGCCCCCCCCCGCCTTAGTGGTGTCACTAGGGTTGGTGTGAGCCAGTGCAGAAAAACATGGTGTCACCCACCTCCACCAACTATAGTCCCCCCTCAGCACACAGACCCCCCTCCCTCAACAAAGACAACTCCACTAAGTACAGATCCCCCCTTTCAACAGTATAGATCCCCCTCCCTCAGTACAGACCTCCTTCATGCAGTATAGATCCTCCTCCCTCAGTACAAACCCCCTCACTAAGTACAGACCCCCCCTCCCACAGTATAGATCCCCCTCCCACAGTATAGATCCCCCTCCCACAGTACAGACCCCCTTCCTCCAGTAAAGATCCCCCTATCTCAGTACAGACCCCCTCACTAAGTACAGACCCTCCTCCCAAAGTATAGATCCCCCTCCCTCAGTAGAGACCCCCTTCCATAGTATAGATCCTCCTCCTTCAGTACAGACCCCCCTGCCGCAGTAGAGATCCCCCACCCTCAGTACAGACCTCCCTCCCGCAGTATAGATCCACAACCTCAGTACAGTACAGACCCCCCTCCTGTAGTATAGATCTCCCTCCCACAGTACAGACCCCTTCACACAGTATAGATCCACCTCTTTCAGTACAGATCCCTTCCCGCCATAGTATAGATCCCTCTCCCTCAGTACAGACCCCCCTCCCGCAGCACAGATTCCCCTCCCACAGTACAGTACCCCCTCCCGCAGTACAGACCCCCCTCCCGCAGTATAGATCCCTTTCTCTCAGTACAGACCCTCCCTCAGTATAGACCCCTCCCGCAGTATAGACACCCCTACAGCAGTATAGATCCCCCTCCCTCAGTACAAACCTCTTCAGTATAGACCCCTCCCTCAGTACAGACCCCCCTCAGTATAGATCCCTCCCTGAGTACAGACCCCCCCTTCTGCAGTACAGACCCCCCACCTTTAGTATAAACCAACCTCAGTCCAGACCCCCTCTATCACTATAGACCCCCCTCAGTGGAGACCTCCCTCTCCCCTCCCATAGAGCGCTCCCCCCACACATGTCCCCTTACCCCCCCTCCTATCACTCCTTCATCGTTTTTTAACTAGCCCCCCTTCCTGGTCACTGTCCCCTTCTCCTGTCCATCCACATTACAATACACAGTACAGACCTCAGAACAGCGCGGGATTTGCTGTAGATGTGAACAGCGAGGAGGGGGAGGTGCCAACGGTCTGCTCCACTATGTGAGCCAGTGAGACAGCAGGCGAGACACAGATTAGTGAAGGGGTGCGCTGTAAGCGGCACCGCTGCCCACAGGTGTCATCCCTCTGGCGGTGTCACCCAGGTGTGGCGCGAACCCCCCTACTCGACCTAGAGACACCACTGCTCTGCCTCAGCTACCGCCCTGCATTCCAGGGACAAATCCAGGGACAGACAGGCTCTGGGGACAGTGTCCTCAATCCGGGGACTGTCCCTGGAAACCAGGGATGTCTGGTCACCCTATCATAAATGGACATCGTAATCTATGATTAAAGCTATTCTATGAAACATGTCACAGGGGTCCTAGGAGCTGCACCATGTGCTGAAGTTTGTTGGCCTATTAAAATTTAGCCCATGGATCATCAGTGTGATGTTTTTCTTTTGGATTATACTCAGACAAGTTCATTTTTAGGGTTTACATACACTTTAACTGCACCTCCTTTCTGCACACTGTGATTTTGCATTGAATCAGTGCCTGATTTTTAACAACAAAGTAAAGTAGTTGTGAAACTTTTTTCTGGAAAATGGACACAGTTCAGTTTCTTTGTAGCGCCACCCCCTTGAGAACCGCTTAGTTAAAAAGGGTTTTCATCCACTCTTGAGGCCCCAGCTGAGTTTTCCCCTTTTTCACTGACACCACCAAACACGCACACACTGCTATTGACTCTGAACAGACAAGGTAATTCAGTGAACCAAACAGGATCTTTATAAAGAAGGCACAGTTTTGAAAACAATTTAACATTACACTTTGTTGAGCTTAACAGTTATAAGACTTACTTAGTCAATACTCTTTGCTATAAGCATTCGACTTTAATGGTAATTCTAGTAAACCTGAGTTTGGTATATAACAGGTCCTTTATTCCTTTTATTAGTCCAATGGAACAAAAAGGTATAAGCGTTCAGGCCTGGCTCTGGGTATTGAAAAGGTCCTGGGTAGGACCCCACTGTCGCCACTCTTCCACAGCGCTGTTTTTTACGGATCTACATGTGAGTGTATATCAACTTTAAATAAATTCCAATTTTATACGGATTTACACTATGTGGCCATTCCTTCCCTTTTTCCATTTGCTACTGCCATCCTTTGGTTTTTAACACCGTTCTGAGGGATATAATCAACGTGTCGTTTGTTCCATACTCCCCGGTTCTGGCATTGTTTTGAGGGACACAGCAACGTGTGAGCCATTCCATCAATATCGCCCTTCCGGGCCACCTGCAGCCAATCACCACCTAAGCCTATCTGACCCTACTCGGGGTACGCCCCGTTGGGTCCACCGATTCTGGTAAGCCTCTTCACTTTTGGTGGTGTTGTGCATGTCTCCACTCCAGATGGTTTATATATTTGAAGTGTCTAGTTCCTGAAGATTCCTCATTTCTTTCCCAAGGATGACTCTTCTTTGGCAACTATATTTTGAACTGCCGGTTTAATGTTTTTTACATTGGACTCTTTTATAATCTCATAGCGCTACACTCATTTTGTTTTTGCTATTGTTTATATCTTGTTGGTTGTGTTAGCTGCTTGTTTCTTCTCTGGTAGCGCAGAATTATTTTGTATATATTGTATTGAAAAGGTCCTCCCTGAGAACTGAGCAAGGGGAATGATAATGGGACTAAATCTCAAGGACGTCCCGAGCTAAGAACTACGGTTTATTGTTGCAACATTTACCTAGAAGTGAAACATAGCACATATTATTGGCCAAACCTTGGAGCTTTTTAGATGGTGCACTTTGAAGTCATTAGAGTCCTTCACTTCTGTGAAACTATTAGCAAGTGAGAAGACATAAACAAGAAAAATGCATCAACTTTGGAGTTCCCCTTTAATAACCTCCTGGTCAGTGTGGCAGCTTGACATATTAAAGGAGAAGTCCAGCCTTAGCTCATTTTGCTGGGCTTCTCTTATGGGTCACAGGAGTGCAATTCGTTTTGCACCCCTGTGACCTATTTTCAGCAGAGGGTGATCTGCAGTCCGCTCTCTGCTGACATCACTGGAATCAGTCCAGGCAATGACTATTGCGCGGTCGTGCAACGTTGTACCCAAACAAATTTATGTCCTTTTATTTTTTTCCCCACAAATAGAGCTCTCTTTTGGTGGTATTTGATCACCTCTGCGGTTTTTATTTTTTGCGCTATAAACAAAAAAAAGAGTGACAATTTTGAAAAAAACACAATATTTTGTAGTTTTTGGTATAATAAATATCCCCAATTTAAAAAACAAAAAAACATTTATTCCTCTGTTTAGGCCGATACTGTATGTATTCTTCTACATATTTTTGGTAAAAAAAATCGCAATAAGCGTATATTGATTGGTTTGCGCAAAAGTTATAGCGCCTACAATATAGGAGATAGATTTATGTAATTTTTATTATTATTTCTTTTTTTGACTAGTAATGGCGGCGATCTGTGATTTTTATCGGGACTGCGATATTGCAGCGGACAGATCGGACACTTTTGACACTATTTTGGTACCATTGACATTTATATAGCGATCAGAGCTAAAAATAGCCATTGATTACTGTATAAATTACCACACTAGGGGGCGATCAAGGGGTTAACTGTGTTCCCTGGGTGTGTTCTAACTGTGGGGGGGATGGGACTGATTAGGGGAGGAGAGAGATCGGTGTTCATACTTAGTATCTGTCTTCTCTCCTCTGAGAGAACCGGGATTTGTGTGTTTACACACACAGATCCTGGTTCTTGCTCTGTCACGACTTACAAACGTTCGCGGCCCCGCCTGGCACGCGCATCGGCTCCGGTGGCGCGCACTCGACAGCTGTCATGTCTTACAGGAGCGACGTACAGCTACGGAGATTTGCCCAGCCAAGCCAACCTGCTGCAGTATAACTGCGGCGGCTGGTTGGCTAGTGGTTAAGCTATGAATTTAACCACTTGCTTACTGGGCACCTAAACCCCACTCCTGCCCAGACCATTTTTCAGCTTTTAGCGCTGTCACTCTTTGAACTACTAATGCCAACGTCATACAACACTGTATCTAATTTTTTCCCCACAAATAGAGCTTTCTTTTGGTGGTATTTGATCACCTCTGGGTTTTTTATTAAAAAAATTAAAAAAGACCGAAATTAAAAAAAAAAAATACAAAACCTTTTTATATTTTGTTAATAAATTTTGCAAACAGGTAATTTTTCTCCTTCATTGATGTACGCTGATGAGGCTGCACTGATGGGCACTGATAGGCTGCACTGATGGGCACTGATAGGCTGCCTTGATGGGCACTGATAAGGTGGCACTGATGGGCACTAATTATCAGCACTGGTGGGCACTAACAGGCGGCACTGGTGGGCACTGATGGGTGGCACTGATGGGTGGCACTGATGGGTGGCACTGATGGGCGGCACTGAAGGGCATTAATAGGTGGCACTGAAGAGCACTAATAGATGGCACTGATAGCTGGCACTGATGGGCACTGATAGGTAGCAGTGATGAGCACTGATTGGTGGCAGTGATGGACACTGATCGGCACTGGTAGGTGACACTGATAGGCAGCACTGCTAGGTGGCACTAATGAGGCACTAATTGGCACCACTGGTGGGCATTGATAGGTGGCAATGATTGCTGGCACTTATGCACTGTGTGGGCACTGGCAGGTGGCACTGGAAGGCGGTATTGGTGGGCACAGATGAGGCGGCTTCACCTCTTCCTCTTCGGGACTGATGTCCCTTGCACTGAAGCTGGCGATCTGCTTTATTTTCTCCTCCTGCTGTTAGTGGGAGAAAAAAAAAAGATTACCGATCTTTGTTTACATCACGTGATCAGCTGTTATTGGCTGACAGCTGAACACGTGGTAAGGGGCCGGGATCGGCTGCTTACTCCAATCTGTGATCACCCGAGTTTCATTGACCCGGTGATCACAGCGCGCGCCACGCGTACCCTGCAGGGGGCACGCAGGGTGCGTGCAAAGGGGAGGACGTCTATTGATGGCCTCCTGGCGAAGCAGATCCATGCTGTAGCCGTCATTCGGCTTTAGCGCAGATCTGAAGGAGTTAACTTGAAAAGAAGAGTAATGCAGCGTACACACGGGCGGACTTTCCGACCAGACTGGTCCGACGGATTTTCCGACAGACTTTTGACAGACTTCCGACTGACTTTTTTTTGCGAACGGACTTGCCTACATACGACCGGACTTTCCAGCGGACCTAGTTCCCGACGGAGTTACAGCGGACTTTCCAAATGAACAGACTTGCCCACACATGAACAAGTCCGTTCATTTTGAACGTGACTTGGGTACGACAGGACTAGAAAAGGAAGTCAATCTCGCCGCTTTTATCGGCAAGATTGACGTCTTGCGAGCCCCGTCGCGGGGCTAGTTCCCGACGGAGTTACGGCGGACTTTCCAAATGAACAGACTTGCCCACACATGAACAAGTCCATTCATTTTGAACATGACTCGGGTACTACGGGACCAGAAAAAGAAGTCAATCTCACCGCTTTTATTGGCAAGATTGACGTCTTGCGAGCCCCGTCGCGGGGCATACCATGCCCTTAGGTCTGGTATGGATCTTAAGGGGAACCCACTACGCCGAAAACACGGCATGGGGGTCCCCCCAAAATCCATACCAGACCCCTATCTGAGCACGTAGCCCGGCCGGTCAGGAAAGGGGGTGGGGACGAGCAAGCGCCTCCCTTCCTGAACGGTACCAGGCCACATGCCCTCAACATGGGGCCAAAAAGCACCTTGGCCCCATGTTGATGAGGACAAGGGCCTCTTCCCGACAACCCTGGCCGTTGGTTGCCGGGGTCTGCGGGCGGGGGGCTTATCGGAATCCCGCCCCCCACCCTATGTGAATGAGTATGGGGTACATCGTACCCCTACCCATTCACCTAGGGAAAAAAATGTCAATAAAAAAACACACTAGACAGGTTTTTAAAGTAATTACAGCTCCAGGGGTCTTCTTCCGACTTCGGGGGTCTTCTTCCGACTTCGCCGCGGCCTCTTCTCCTGGTGTCCGGTTCTTCTCCCGATCTCCGGCCTCTTCTCCCGGTGTCCAGTTCTTCTGCCGGCTCCTCCGCTATCTTCTGCCGCTCTTTTGCTAGCGGTGGCCCGGACTTCTGCGTCGTCTTCTTCCCTCTTCTCTTCTTCCGATGTTGACACGACGCACTCTCCCGCTGTAATGCTGTGTGAACGGTGCGCGATGAATTATATAGGCGGTGACCCCACCCCCTTATAACGTCACAGTCCCTGGGAATGCTGGGACTGTGATGTCATAAGGGGGCGTGGTCAACATCACCCGGTGACTACGCCCCCTTATAACATCACAGTCCCAGCATGCCCCGGGCATGACAGAAGTCCGAGCCGTCCCCACCAAAAGAGCGGCAGAAGATAGCGGAGGAGCCGAATGAAGAACCGGACCCCGGGAGAAGAGGCCGGAGTGCGGGAGAAGAACCGGACAACGGGAGAAGAGGCCGTAGACAGCGGCAAAGTCAGAAGGAGACCCCCGAAGTCGGAAGAAGACCCCCGAAGTTGGAAGAAGACCCCCGGAGCTGTCTAATAAATTACTTTAAAAACCTGTCTACTGTGTTTTTTTTATTGATACTTTTTTCCCGATGTACCCCAAACTCATTCACATAGGGTGGGGGGCCGGGATCTGGGGCCCCCCCTATATTAAAGGGGGCTCCTGGATTCCGATAAGCTCCCCGCCTGCAGACCCCGACAACCAAAGGCCAGGGTTGTCGGGAAGAGGCCCTTGTCCTCATCAACATGGGGACAAGGTGCTTTGGGGAGGGGGGCCACAGGGCGCTCGCTCATCCCCACCCCCTTTCCTGACCGGCCGGGCCGCATGCTCGGATAGGGGTCTGGTATGGATTTTGGGGGGACCCCGCACCATTTTTTCAGCATAGGGGGTTCCCCTTAAAGTCCATACCAGACCTAAGGGACATCGTCGCCTCCCCCTCGTGCTCGCCACAATAGGAAAATTTGTTTTTCCTATTGCAGCGAGCGCGAGATGCAGTACCCTGCCCTTGCGTCGTATCTGGTCCGTCGTAAAGATTTGAAAATCTAAAGCAGGCTTCAAATCTAAAGTCCGTTGGATTTCCAACCAAAACAATCCGTCGGAAGTCCGATGCAGACCACACACGGTCGGATTGTCCGCCGGATTCGGTCCATCGGACCAGTCCGGTCGGAAAGTCCGCTCGTGTGTACACGGCATAACTGTTCTTATATGGGAAATTCCCAGCTGCAGCTATTTATATATTGGGCAGGTAATGTACTTGCAGAATGTCTTCTACTTTGAGTATGGACCATGGAATCATGTCTTTAACCACTTGCCGACCAGCGGCCGCAGTTATACTGTACCAGGTCTGCTCTATTGCACAAATCGCCGGCGCGTGCGTGCCCACGGCTGCGTCAAAGCCGATGCACGTGGCTGGCGGCAGCGATGTCTGTTCTGTCAGGGGAGTACAGAGTGATCATCTGTTCCTAGTAATTAGGAACAGCGATCTCTCTGTACTCTCTGTCAGTCCCATCCCCCCCACAGTTAGAAACACCTCCCAGCCTGGTTACACATTTAACCCCTTACACACCCCCTAGTGTTAATCCCTTCCCTGCCAGTGTCATTTATCGCAGTCCCGCTAAAAAATGATGATCACCGCCATTACTAGTAAAAAAATAATAATAATAAAAATACCATAAATCAATCCCTTATTTTGTAGACGCTATAACTTTTGCGCAAACCAATCAATATAAGCTTATTGCAATTTTTTTTTACCAAAAATCTGTAGAAGAATACATATTGGCCTAAACTGATGAAGAAATTTGTTTTTTTTTTACTTTTTTTGGGATATTTATTATAGCAAAAAGTATAAAATATTGTTTTTTTTTTTTCAAAATTGTTGGGTTTTTTTTTTATAGCGCAAAAGATAAAAACCACAGAGATGATCAAATACCACCAAAAGAAAGTTCTATTTGTGGGAAAAAAGGGACATACATTTTGTTTGGGTACAGCGTTGCAATTGTTAGTTAAAGTGGCACAGTGCCGTATCGCAAAAAATGGCCTGGTCATTAAGGGAGTAAATCCTTCTGGGGCTGAAGTAGTTCGAGTGCAGCACATGTTAAAGCTAAATTCCTGGTTTAATAGATAAATAAAAAAGCTAATGTACACATATTTTAACTATCTTACTTACCAGAGGTTTTACACTTCAGTGCTACCAGTGTTATGATTCAGGAACTTTTACCAGACAGTACAATCAGGTTCCTGGTTGAAGCCTATGCTGCTAACAAGCAGTGAATTATGATCCAGGACCAATCCTAACCTTTGACTGGACAGGGATAGAGCAGCAGGATAATGTGGAATATGCTCCCTATTCTCATTTAGCATTTTCCATGCTACAACCAACAGCAAAGGTTCATTTAAAGTAGGGGTCTGCTGTGCATAGCATGGTCATCCAGGTCAATGTATAGCTCTGGAGATTACAGCTAAACTATGTCCATGCTACTTACATGAACCCAAATGTGTTTAGTAATTCTTAGGTGACTGTTTATAAATGTTTTCACCAAAGATTCAGATTACTTTCCCCATATTTCTAATATGATTAAACTGGAAAATGTTTGAATCTTGGGTGAAAATATATATATAAATGGGCGGCATAGTGGCTAAATGGTTAGCACTTCCGCCTAGCAGCATGCTGGTAGGTTCATTGGCTCTTGTATAAATTGGCCCTAATATACACTATATTACCAAAAGTATTGTGACGCCTGCCTTTACACACAAATTAACTTTAATAGCATCCCAGTCTTATGCCCCGTACAAACGGTCAGACATTGATCGGACATTCCGACAACAAAATCCATGGATTTTTTCCGACGGATGTTGGCTCAAACTTGTCTAGCATGCAAACGGTCACACAAAGTTGTCGGAAAATCCGATCGTTCTGAACGTGGTGACGTAAAACACGTACGTCGGGTCTATAAACAGGGCAGTAGCCAATAGCTTTCGTCTCTTAATTTATTCTGAGCATGCGTGGCACTTTGTGCGTTGGATTTGTGTACACATGATCGGAATTTCCGACAACGGATTTTGTTGTCGGAAAATTTTATAGCAAGCTCTCAAACTTTGTGTGTCGGAAATTCCGATGGAAAATGTGTGATGGAGTCCACACACGGTCGGAATTTCCGACAACAAGGTCCTATCACACATTTTCAGTCTGAAAATCCAACCGTGTGTACAAGGCATTAGTCTGTAGGGTTCAATATTGAGTTGGCTCATTCTTTGCTGCTATAACAGCTTAAACTCTTCTGGGAAGGCTGTCCACAAGGTTTAGGAGTGTGTCTATGGGAATGTTTGACCTTTCTTCCAGAAGCGCATTTGTGAGGTCAGGCACTGATGTTGGACAAGAAGTCCTGGCTCGCAGTCTCCACTCTAATTAATCCCAAAGGTGTTCCATCAGTTCGAGGTTAGGACTATGAAGGCCAGTCAAGTTCCTTTTCCCCAAACTAGCTCATCCTTGTCTTTATGGACCTTGCTTTGTGCACTGGTGCGCAGTCATGTTGGAATAGGAAAGGGCCATCTTCAAACTGAGAAAGGTGACAGATAAGGGTGGTGCTGCGCTAGTCCTAATTTTCCT
Source organism: Aquarana catesbeiana (assembly GCF_042186555.1). Taxonomy (NCBI): domain Eukaryota; kingdom Metazoa; phylum Chordata; class Amphibia; order Anura; family Ranidae; genus Aquarana; species Aquarana catesbeiana. The sequence continues at coordinate 578,086,838 of NC_133325.1, read as the reverse complement.
CACACTTAACCAGAATAAGAAGGTAATAGTGATAGGTAGCTTAGGCAAACAAGCTGATAGCGGTGTAATACTGAACCTAATATTCGCAAAATAGCAGTAGTGACTTGGGTGCTGTATGGGTATGGACGTTTATCTGTGGGGGTAGAATAAATGATGTGTGGAACATAAAGTGTCTAGTCATTCCCCATTCGTATGTTTATAAATAGTAACCCAAAGTATAGTGGGGTAAAAAAAAAAAAAAAAACGTGTATGGTGTATATGTTAAGAATACAAAGTAACACTGGATGTCCGTGGAGATCTGCAATTGTTGTAATCGGTTATCTCATAACTATAATAAGTACTTCAAAACACAGTATTTAAATTCATCAAACATTAGTATATATATAGCAGCAGCAATAAAAATACTAAAAAATGACTTGTGCAATCGAAGCAACTAAAATATTGATTCAAACGTGCCCTCAATTAAAAAAGAATAAATATACCATAATTGTGAAAACACTAGAACATAAATACAAATTCGGCGTGCAATATTACAATGAGTGTCCATAAAGATCCATAACAAATGTGATTTAATTTTCAATGCCAGCAGTGTACGAGCTCGCCGCTCGTCCGGATACACTGCAGAATCTGTCATTTCCCTGTGTGAGTACCGATTTTACCTTATTAATAAAGTGTTTGATAAAACTACTACACTATATGGCATCCTTGTTTCCCTCTAACTACTTACGTGGAGGACCTGAGGCTGAGTGAGAGACAGCGCTGTGTACAGGATACATCCCCACAGGAGACACCAGCAGTGCCTGATTGATTACATGCTGTAACCTCAGGTCCATGAGGTAAGGGGAAATTACCCTACAGTGTAGGAGCATCTGCATGGAAAGCACCTTTATACACTTCACATCTCTACCTGAGCTATATCGTTATATGAAACAACTCAGTTTATATCTCCTCACCACTCAGCATGTTCTAGAAACATTCAGAGCTGCTTGAAATTGCACGGATCACCTTTGGATTTTGTGACACTTTACTATTGCACAACGTCACTTTCTTTGAATAACGTTTTACTTGAGTTTTTTTTTTTTTTTTTTTTTTGCACTCACTGTTGGCATTGAAAATTAAATCACATTTGTTATGGATCTTTATGGACACTCATTGTAATATTGCACGCCGAATTTGTATTTATGTTCTAGTGTTTTCACAATTATGGTATATTTTTTTTTTTTTAATTGATGGCACGTTTGAATCAATATTTTAGTGTCTTCGATTGCACAAGCCACTTTTTAGTATTTTTATTGCTGCTGCTATATATATACTAATGTTTGATGAATTTAAACACTGTGTTTTGAAGTACTTATTATAGTTATGAGATAACCGATTACAACAATTGCAGATCTCCACGGACATTCAGTGTTACTTTGTATTTTTAACATATACACCATACACGTTTTTTTTTTTTTTTTTACCCCACTATACTTTGGGTTACTATTTATAAACATACGAATGGGGAATGACTAGACACTTTATGTTCCACACATCATTTATTCTACCCCCACAGACAAACGTCCATACCCATACAGCACCCAAGTCACTACTGCTATTTTGCGAATATTAGGTTCAGTATTACACCGCTATCAGCTTGTTTGCCTAAGCTACCTATCACTATTACCTTCTTATTCTGGTTAAGTGTGAGGAAAATTAGGACTAGCGCAGCACCACCCTTATCTGTCACCTTTCTCTGTCTGTAGGGTCAGGCTGGACCCTTTTCGGTGCAGGCTGCTTCTCCGTTATTAAAAGTACAGTTTATACATGGTAGCGCAGGAATAATATATATCCATCATCTTCAAACTGTTCCCACAAAGTTGGGAGTATGAAATTGTCCAAAATGTCTTGGTATGCTGACGCCTTAAGAGTTCCCTTCACTGGAACTAAGGGGCCAACCCAAACCCCTGAAAAACAACCCCACACTATAATCTGCTCCACCAAATGATTTGGACCAGTGCACAAAGCAAGGTCCATAAAGACATGGATGAGGGAGTTTGGGATGAAGGAACTTGACTGGCCTACAACTGACTTCAACCCGATAGAACTTTGGGATGAATTAGAACAGAGCCTGCGAACCAGGCCTTCTCATCCAACATCAGTCCTTGACCTCACAAATGTGCTTCTGGAAGAATGGTCAAACATTCCCATAGACACACTCCTAAACCTTGTGGACAGCCTTCCCAGAAGAGTTGAAGCTGATAGCTGCAAAGTGTGGGCCAACTCAAAATTGAACCCTACGGACGAAGACTGGGATGCCATTAAAGTTCATGTGCAAGTAAATGTAGGCGTCCTAATACTTTTGGTAATATAGTGTATGTCAGTATGAATGTGAGTTAGGGAGTTCATAAGGCTCATATATTGTAAGTATCCTTGCACATGTTTATTCCATGTGCTGCAAAAGAATGCAAAATATATGCTTGTTCATATTCAATTTACCCATAAGCAAGGCTGCATGTTGTGTTTTTCATTATTATGAAAGCTCCTGTCAATATCTTGTCTGGGGCAAAAAATGATTTCAGTTTTAATAGATAGGCAATATATGGGTGGACGGAGTTCATAGCTACAACTGGTTTGGTAAGAGTTTTAAAGTGAGATATGTCACGAATTGCTACATCACTTTAGCAATTACCTTAGGGGCAGTTTTAACACTTGTGAAATGTAAAAAGACTGCATTGTAAAAACTGTATGAACTGATTACATACTATTAGTCACTACTGTATGTTGTTTTGGCTACAGTTAGGGTTTGGCTTAATTGTTTTATTTCGATTGAAGTTTCTGTTATTTCCAATGGCTCCAACCTGTACACTGTGTCATTGTCCCTTCCATAAAATGCAGGGCAAGGATTACAGCTTCAGTAATATGGCTAAAGTTGCTGGCACTTTAATTTCCAGCTCAAATGTGGGGAACCGCTAGCAATAATGCTACCTTGAAAAGGAACCATTGTGCACTGGAAATAAAGATACCAGTGCTGAAAATGAAGAAACCTGTGCTATTTCACTATAAGCCAAAAGTAACAAAGTGATAAATGCCTTGTGAAAAGTGAAACATAAGAAGAAGTCCTATGCTTTTACAAGGAGTGCAAAGATGTAGCAACACTTGTAGAGAAAGGGGGATATGGTGCTCAAGTTAGCTGTATTTCTACAGTCAAGGGTTAAAAGCCTAACCCTTGGTTCACACCTGTGTTTTTTTAGTGCGTTTCAGCAAAACAGGGTTAGACCATTTAACCACTTCAGCCCTGGAAGATTTTACCCCCTTCCTGACCAGAGCGCTTTTTGTGATTTAATGAAAAATAGATAATAACAGCACTGGCAGAATAAAGTGCTACCACATAACACAATATAACACACTAAACAATGTGAGAAAATATTCATAAAGTGCTGAGTGCTTCCAACATATAAATATAATATTAACCCTAACAAGGTAATGTGCTGATAAATAACACAATTAACAATGTGAGAAAAATATTAAAAATTGCTAAGTGATTCCAATACTGGATAGGTGCTTCTGAGTAGATGATCTCCCCTCTCGTGACCCCACTCACCAGAGTTCATGAACCCTCAGCTTTGCAGTCCAGGGGTCAAACAGGCTTAGAGGTATACGGAGGTGTAACGTAAATATCCAAATCTCCAAATCTCCAAAGGTGATAGATCTCAGGGGAATCAAGGGTATTGATATATGTTGAGGTAAAGAAAGAGAAACATACAAGTAAAGTACTGCCGGTACAAAACAACACTGTGCTGCTAACATATGTCACTCACGAGACAGTAGGCAAAAACAGGCATCAGCGTGTTTATGGGTTCGTAACAGCGGCGTGCATTCCATGGAAACCGGAAGTAGCGTTACTGGTTCACTATACCGGAAATACGTTGACGCGTTTCACCCCTCCTCCAGGGTGTCATCAAGGACATTACTTCCAGTATTGTAGGTGGAGTTTCTATATGCTTAGGGGTCGTCACCTCCTAGCCAAATAACCAATAACCAATGATATGAATGGGAACCTTCTGGTGTAATTAAACATTGAACATTTTAAAAGACATTATAGCATAAAATATTAAAATTTCATTGGAATAATTCATGAGACCAGAACAAGATCTTTAGTAAAGAAATGGTAGCCACACAAAATTTAATAAAATAAGATGAACTAAAAAAATAAAAAGTAAATAAAAATAAAAAATAAAAATAAATATAAAAATATTATAAATATTATATAAATATTTTAATTTAAGCGATGCTGTGTTCTCTGAAGATGAGAACAAAGTTTTAGAATTAGGACTTAAATTTGCTTTGGATAACGATTTTAACAATTTTGATGTTTTTATTGATTTTCAGAAATTCATTAGAAAAATCAATATTAAAAAGTTTTATGCTAAAAATAATGCAACAACCAAACAAGTAGTGGAGGAATTTGTCCATACTACTTTAAGGAATAATTCAATTTTTAATCTCAAAGTGACTAATAATCATTTTGTGGAAGTTTTCAAATCAGTTGTTGAGCAAGATTTAAAGAAATTAAAAGTTTGTCCTAGTAGGCGAAAAAAAGGTGTTGAAAGAGGTCTAGAACTAGGGAAAAATAAAAATATTGTTATCAGGTCAGCTGATAAAGGGGGGAGGGGGGAGGGGGGCTAGTGATCCTTAATAAAAGTGATTATTTAGATGAACTTAATAAATTGGTTTCTGATACAGCAACTTATGAGGAACTCAAAGGAAATCCCAGTAACAAATATAAGGCTAAATTGAAATTATTGAGAAAAAAAGCACATCAAGCTGGGATAACTAATAAAAAAGAAACACAATATTTGGTCCCTGATGCTCCCAGAGTCCCTGTCATATATCAATTGCCCAAAATTCACAAAGATCCACCAAAGCCACTGGGAAGACCCATAGTGAGTGGTGTGGACTCGCTATTTTCTAGGTTCGGCGAATATCTTGATGCTTTTTTGCAGCCTTCGGTCCAGAAATGCCCAGCGTATCTTAAGGATAGCAAGGATCTTATAGCACTTATCGAACCTTTAGTGGTGGATGACAGATGCATCCTTGCGAGTGTAGATGTCTATTCACTGTATACTAACATACAGCAACATCATGCACTAAAAGCAGTTAAGTGGGCTCTGGATGATACTAACATCAAATCCAAACAAAAAGAATTTTTGTTGGAATCCTTGGAATTAGCAATAAGCCACAATTTCTTCTGGCATGAGAAGAAATATTACAGGCAAAAAGAGGAGTGGCCATGGGGGCAAAATATGCCCCATCGGTGGCAAATCTTTTTATGAGTTGGTGGGAATCTCAAGCAATTTATGGAAACAATATACCACATTTTAGTTTTTTAAGCAGTATATTGATGATATTTTTATTATTTGGGCAGGAACAAAAGATTCTTTTTTTGAGTTTTTGAATCAAATTGGTACTAATCTGTACGGTATCTCCTTTTCAGAAGTTTCTAGCCAAGATTCAGTTAATTTTTTGGATCTGGTCATATTTAAGGAGAGTGGGAAATTGTTCACTCGAACTTTCTTTAAAGAAGTAGACCGGAATGGGTATATACCACTTGGCAGTTGTCATCATTCAAGATGGCTAAGTGGTATACCCAAAAGCCAGATGCTTAGAGTGAGAAGAAACTGCAAAAAAATTGAGGATTATGATACACAGTCCCAAATCATATTAGATAGGTTTCAAGAAAAAGGGTACGATATTAGGAACCTTAAGAAAACCAAAGAAACATACAAAATATTAACAGGGAATCTCTTTTCAAAACGAAATCCCACAAGAAAAAAGATTATGGTGTTGCTTTTTATAACAGTGTTCACTAGACAGCACAAACAATTTAAGAAGATAATCAAAGAACATTGGCCACTGTTGCTTAAAGATAGAGATCTCAATAGTGTATTACCAGTTTTACCACAGTTTATATACACTAAACCTCCCACATTGAGAACAAAATTGGACCATAATGTTGTAAATCCTCCCAAGAAAACTTGCACTTTTTTAGACCAGACAGGTTTTTACAGTTGTGGTAAATGTGTTATTTGCCAGACCTCCAGACATAGGATTAGAAAGACAACACATTTTACTTCTTTTTCTCAAAATAGAAACTATGAAATAAAAAATGTATCACTTGTGGCACTACCCATGTAACTTACCTTTTGTCCTACCCCTGTGGGCTCCAATACGTGGGCAGAACCACTAGAAAGTTAGATATTAGACCATGAGAACATGTAAACAGGGATAAAAAGGGTTTTAAACATCATAGTTTATCTAATTATTTTAGATGATTCCACAAAAGTGATCCAAGGGCTTTAAAGTTTTGTGGAATTGATAGGGTTGAGGCACACTGGAGGGGCTCCAACCTTAAGAAAGCCATTTCACAGAACGAAACCCAGTGGATTCACGGGTTGGGCACTTTAAGTCCGTATGGCCTCAATATTGAACTTAATTTAAATTGTTTTCTATCTAATTGGTAGCTGTTATTTATTGTTATTTTATTTTTATTTATTTATTTTTATTTTTATATTTATTTTTATTTCATTATTATTATTTTTATTTATATTCATATTTATTTTCATTTTTATTTTTATTTAATTTTTTATTTTTATATTTTTATTTTATTTTTATATTTTTATTTTATTTTTATTTTATTTGTATTTTTATTTTATTTTTTATTTTTATTTTTATATTTATTTTTATATTTTTATTTTTATTTACTTATTCTTTTTTTTAGTTCATCTTGTTTTATTCAATTTTGTGTGGCTACCATTTCTTTGCTAAAGATCTTGTTCTGGTCTCATGAATTATTCCAATGAAATTTTAATATTTTATGCTTTATAATGTCTTTTAAAATGTTCAAATTGTTATTTTGTTATTAAAGCTCATTACGATTTGGCTAAAACAGGAAGTGATGTGTTCCAAAGGGAAGTAGGTGTTTAATTACACCAGAAGGTTCCCATTCATATCATTAGTTATTTGGCTGGGAGGTGACGACCCCTAAGCATATATAAACTCCACCTAAGATACCGGAAGTAATGTCCTAGATGACGCCCTGGAGGAAGGGTGAAACGCGTGAGCTCGCGTGACCCCACTCACAAAATCCCCCCTCTCATGAGTGGGGTCACAAGAGGGGAGACCATCTAATTAGAAGCACCTATCCAGTATTGAAATCACCTAGCACTTTTTAATATTTTTCTCACATTGTTTATCCACTTCAGCCCCGGAAGGATTTACCCCCTTCCTGACCAGAGCACTTTTTACAATTTGGCACTGCATCGCTTTAACTGCTAATTGCGCGGTCATGCAATGCTCTACCCAAACGAAATTTGCGTCCTTTTCTTCCCACAAATAGAGCTTTCTTTTGATGGTATTTGATCACCTCTGCCGTTTTTATTTTTTGCGCTATAAACGGAAAAAGACTGAAAATTTTGAAAAAAAAAGATGTTTTCTACTTTTTGTTATAAAAAAAATCGAATAAACTAAATTTTAGTCATACATTTAGGCCAAAATGTATTCGGCCACATGTCTTTGGTAAAAAAAATGTCAATAAACGTATATTTATTGGTTTGCGCAAAAGTTATAGCGTCTACAAACTAGGGTACATTTTCTGGAATTTACACAGCTTTTAGTTTATGACTGCCTATGTCATTTCTTGAGGTGCTAAAATGGCAGGGCAGTACAAACCCCCCCCCAAATGACCCCATTTTGGAAAGTAGACACCCCAAGGAAATTGCTGAGAGGCATGTTGAGCCCATTGAATATTTATTTTTTTTGTCCCAAGTGATTGAATAATGACAAAAAAAAAAAAAAATTTACAAAAAGTTGTCACTAAATGATATATTGCTCACATAGGCCATGGGCATATGTGGAATTGCACCCCAAAATACATTCAGCTGCTTCTCCTGAGTACAGGGATACCACATGTGTGGCACTTTTTGGGAGCCTAGCCGCGTACGGGGCCCCGAAAACCCAGCACCACCTTCAGGATTTCTAAGGGCACACATTTTTGATTTCACTCCTCACTACCTATCACAGTTTTGAAGGCCATAAAATGCCAAGATGGCACAACCCCCCCCCCCCAAATGACCCCATTTTGGAAAGTAGACACCCTAAGCTATTTGCTGAGAGGCATGGTGAGTATTTTGCAGCTCTCATTTGTTTTTGAAAATGAAGAAAGTCCAGAAAAATTTTTTTTTTTTTTTCTTTTTTCAATTTTCAAAACCTTGTGACAAAAAGTGAGGTCTGCAAAATACTCACTATACCTCTCAGCAAATAGCTTGGGGTGTCTACTTTCCAAAATTGGGTCATTTGGGGGGGGTTTGTGCCACCTGGGCATTCCATGGCCTCCGAAACTGTGATAGGCAGTGAAGAGTGAAATCAAAAATTTACGGCCTTAGAAAGCCTGAAGGCGGTGCTTGGTTTTCAGGGTCCCGTGCGCGGCTAGGCTCCCAAAAAGTCCCACACATGTGGTATCCCCGTACTCAGGAGAAGCAACAGAATTTATTTTGGGGTGTAATTTCACAAATCCCTATGGCATGTTTGAGCAATATAACATTTAGTGACAACTTTGTGCAAAAAAAAAAAAAAAAAATTTGTCTCTTTCCCGCAACTTGTGTCACAATATAAAATATTCCATGGACTCGACATGACTCTCAGCAAATAGCTTGGGGTGTCTACTTTCCAAAATGGGGTCATTTGGGGGGGTTTTGAACTGTCCTGGCATTTTATGCACAACATTTAGAAGCTTATGTCACACATTACCCACTCTTCTAACCACTTGAAGACAAAGCCCTTTCTGACACTTTTTGATTACATGAAAAAATTATTTTTTTTTGCAAGAAAATTACTTTGAACCCCCAAACATTATATATTATTTTAAAGCAAATGCCCTACAGATTAAAATGGTGGATGTTTCATTTTTTTTTTTCACACAGTAATTGCGCAGCGATTTTTCAAACGCATTTTTTGTGGAAAAAACACACTTTTTTAAATTTTAATGCACTAAAACACACTATATTGCCCAAATGTTTGATGAAATAAAAAAGATGATCTTAGGCCGAGTACATGGATACCAAACATGACATGCTTTAAAATTGCGCACAAACGTGCAGTGGCAACAAAATTAATACATTTTTAAAAGCCTTTAAAAGCCTTTACAGGTTACCACTTTAGATTTACAGAGGAGGTCTACTGCTAAAATTACTGCTCTCGATCTGACCTTCGCGGTGATACCTCACATGCATAGTGCAATTGCTGTTTACATTTGACGCCAGACCGACGCTTGCGTTCGCCTTAGCGCGAGAGCAGGGGGGACAGGGGTGCTTTTTTTTTTTTTTTTTTTTTTTTTTTTTTCTTTATTATTTTTTTGCTTTTTTATCTTGTTTTTAAACTGTTCCTTTCATTTTTTTTTTAATCATTTTTATTGTTATCTCAGGGAATGTAAATATCCCCTATGATAGCAATAGGTAGTGACAGGTACTCTTTTTTGAAAAAATTGGGGTCTATTAGACCCTAGATCTCTCCTCTGCCCTCAAAGCATCTGACCACACCAAGATCGGTGTGATAAAATGCTCCCCCAATTTCCCAATGGCGCTGTTTACATCCGGCGAAATCTAAGTCATAAAATGCTTGTAGCTTCCGGTTTCTTAGGCCATAGAGATGTTTGGAGCCACTCTGGTCTCTGATCAGCTCTATGGTCAGCTGGCTGAATCACCGGCTGCATTCTCAGGTTCCCTGTTGAGACAGGAGAGTCAGAGAAAAACACGGAAGACGTTGGGGGGGGGCATTCCCTCCCACTGCTTGTAAAAGCAATCTAGAGGCTAATTAGCCGCTAGGATTGCTTTTACATGAAAGCCGACCGCTGGCTAAAAAGAATGATACCAAGATGATACCTAAACCTGCAGGCATCATTCTGGTATAACCACTCAAAGTCGTGAATGGCGTACCTGAAGACAAAAAAATGGTTAACAATAAAGCACAGTAAACTGTAAAGTATAAAAAATTGCATACCTGAAAAGCAAACATGATAAAACATAATAACAATAAAACATTGCAGAATAGAATACAGTAAAAAAGAGCAGAACAATAGAGAGAGAATAGAGAGAGAGAGAACAATAAAACGACAACTATTTTTTTTTATTTTTGTTTGTGTTTTTTTTTTTTTTTTTTACACTTTTTTTTTGTAACTGTAACTTTTATAACTGTAACCGGTTCCAGGTTCGGGTCTCTCAAAATGCGATGGCATCTTGGGAGACCCTGTGAAAGTGTGCCTAGTCTGTGCAATGCTGTACCCTACGCTAATACTCAACTAGTGAATGGTAGCGTTCAAAACATTCACCAATGCAAAGACCAGGATTGTCAGGACAGGAGGGACAATAATAGCGGGTGTCACGTCTATATCCGCGCTTGCTGCAGACACATCTTTTTTGGGGGGGTTCGTTGGGTAGGGGTACTCGGGAGGACATATAAATGCCTCTCATGCAGCCGACTGCATTTGGTTGGGGATGTGAATGGGGGAAGTACGGGCGCTGCAGAAGCGGTGGGTTCACAAATTAGGATTGGCGAATGCAGCAGGAAGGGCACTATGGGCACGACAGGCCTATGTTTGTCTTTTTGGTGGCAGCGCGACACTACTTGTGCTTGCCACCTCACCAGCTTGAACTGCACTTATGGGACTCGCCACGTCACCAAGTGTTACTGCAGTGCTGGTTTGACTACGACCGGGGTGTACTAGGCCGCTGGCGCTTGCCAGTTCACCAAAACGCTACAAAAAAAAGTGACAGTGATCGATCGATACTGCACTTGGGTGGGCTGGGCTGGGCCGGGTGGAGGGGCAAAACGCAGGTGCTAGCAGGTATCTGGGCTGATCCCACTAACACTGCGTTTTTGGGAACCCTAAACTGCTGGGGACGCTAGTATAGATCTGATCGGATCAGATATTGATCCGATCAGATACTATACCACTAAGGGAGGTGTACGGTGCGTGCTTGGGTGTTAGTGGTACTGGCGCTAACCTGACGCTGCCTGGGGCTGGCGCTTGCCAGTTCACCAAAATGCTACCAAAAAAACTGTTAGCGATCGCAGGGATCAGGCCTGACTCTGTGAACGCTGCAGTTATGCGTTTAGTGTTTTGCAAGTGTCAGTGATCGATCGATACTGCACTTGGGTGGGCTGGGCTGGGCTGGGCCGGGCGGAGGGGCAAAACGCAGGTGCTAGCAGGTATCTGGGCTGATCCCGCTAACACTGCGTTTTTGGGAACCCTAAACTGCTGGGGACGCTAGTATAGATCTGATCGGATCAGATATTTATGCGTTCAGATACTATACCACTAAGGGAGGTGTACGGTGCGTGTACGGTGCGTGCGTGGGTGTTTGCGGTACTGGCGCTAATCTGACGCTGCCTGGGGTGACGCATATCACCGCCGGGCGATCAGGGGGCTAAACCTTTATTCGGTAATAAACGGCGGGTGCCCTGACACTATATAAAATAAACAAACTAACCAGCGTCACCCGTAACAGTTATACGGTGATCAGTGGTGAAAGGGTTAACTAGGGGGCAATCAAGGGGTTAAAACATTTATTAGATAGTATATGGGGGTCCCTGTCGCTATAAAACGCTGACAGCGAACCTAAATATTTACGTCCCTAACTAGCGTCACCAGCGACACTAATACAGCGATCAGAAAAATGATCGCTTAGCGACACTGGTGACAGGGGGTGATCAAGGGGTTAAAACTTTATTAGGGGGGGTTAGGGGGGTACCCTAGACCTACAGGGGGCTAATACTAACTGCCCTACCACTGCTAACTGTCACAAACTGACACTATGCAGTAATCAGGAAAAAAACAAAACAAAACAAAAAAACTGCTTGGTGTCAGTTTGTGACGGGGGGGGGGGTGATTGGGGGGGGATCGGGGGGCGATCGGGGGGGGATCGGGGGTGTTTAGTGTGCCTGGCATGTTCTACTGTGTTGTGTGTGAGTGTTGGTGCACTTACATGTCTTCTCTCCTCGGCGCTGGAACGGAAACTGGCCAGCCGAGGAGAGATGACATCACATCCTCTGCCTCTGTGTACTATACAGAGGCAGGGGATGTTTCTCATTGGCTGGGAGCGATCGCGAGGGGGGGGCCACGATCGGATGGTCTCCCCCTCATCTCTGATCGCTTCCAACCAAACGCCGACCGCCGATGGCACCCGGGGGGGGGGTCCGATCGGACCCCCCGCCCGCGGGAAGGCAATCACGTACCAGGTACGTGATTTTGCCTGCCCATGCCGCTCTGCTCACGTATATATGCGTGAGGCGGTCGGCAAGTGGTTATTGTGTTATTTATCAGCACATTGCCTTGTTAGCGTTGATATTATATTTATATGTTGGAAGCACTCAGCACTTTATGAATATTTTCTCACATTGTTTAGTGTGTTATATTGTGTTATGTGATAACACTTTATTCCGCCAGCGCTGTTATTATCTATTTTTCATTCATTAAGGTTTTAGATTGCAACAGCGGCTGCGGTCTCTCAAAATATATATATATATTATAAGTCAAAAAAAGGGATAAAGGGATTTTTACGGTGCAAGCAAACAAAACATGGAAAATTTAAAAAATACAAATTTTTTTAATTCAAACATTTAAAAAAAACATACAATTTGTACAAAATTAATGAAATTTCAATATTGATAAAATCACGGTGGTCAAGTGGGATATGAGTGTACATATAATTTGGGAGATGATATAGTTGCATACTAGCCCGACATGTTTCGCAGTGTCGCTTTTTCAAGGGATATGCAAACTGAAGGTGATATCATCCAACACTCTTAATGATTCTAAAAAATAGAAAGATACAAAATAGTATTCATCGTGGTATACATAGGAAGCCAAAATTACACAATAATTTTACACAAACTGGCGCAATGTCATCTCTGAGACAGCACTAATAGGGTGCTTACTCCCGTAATGACCCAAAGCCCCGTCACTCCCCACATGCACCAACCGAAACCGGAACAGCAATGAGGCCAGAGTGCAACAACAGGGGACAGAAAGGTGGAGCTATATTTGAGAGATATAAAATGCAGTGTGTCAAAAATGGGCTGTTTAATGATGTTAGACAGATAATATATAGCTAAATATATGGATGTCAATACAGTGAAATATTTTTTTTCACTTATTGAGGTTCTGATCGACTATCGCAAAAGGTGCGTAAAAAGGAAATTACTAATCTCAATGATAGAACGCTATCAAACACTTACTCTATTAATTGATCAGAGCAACACTGTAGAGTGGAGGCAGTCGTCAACACCTGTTAGGTTGTAGTTACAGGGGGTGATTGTGTGATGCTGATAAGTAAAACAAAGATAAAGTCATAAGAAAATGAAATTGGAACTTTGCTGGGGATGATAAATTTTGAAAAACTAGGAAATATAAGCAAAAGTAGAGTATGATATACACATCAAATAATGATGAAGATTTGGGTATAAATCATCCAGTAAAGCATAGCTGGATAGTAGTGGACACAATGTCTCAATGGTTGCATGTTAGAAACGAAAGGTCAGCTTTAAGTGCTCTCAGCACTGAGGTAGGATACCAAGTAGTAAGTAGTAAGTAAAAAAATATACATGAACGCAAACAGCTGTTTGCGTTCATGTATATTTTTTTACTTACTACTTGGTATCCTACCTCAGTGCTGAGAGCACTTAAAGCTGACCTTTCGTTTCTAACATGCAATCATTGAGACATTGTGTCCACTACTATCCAGCTATGCTTTACTGGATGATTTATACCCAAATCTTCATCATTATTTGATGTGTATATCATACTCTACTTTTGCTTATATTTCCTAGTTTTTCAAAATTTATCATCCCCAGCAAAGTTCCAATTTCATTTTCTTATGACTTTATCTTTGTTTTACTTATCAGCATCACACAATCACCCCCTGTAACTACAACCTAACAGGTGTTGACGACTGCCTCCACTCTACAGGTGTTGCTTTGATCAATTAATAGAGTAAGTGTTTGATAGCGTTCTATCATTGAGATTAGTAATTTCCTTTTTACGCACCTTTTGCGATAGTTGATCAGAACCTCAATAAGTGAAAAAAAAATATTTCACTGTATTGACATCCATATATTTAGCTATATATTATCTGTCTAACATCATTAAACAGCCCATTTTTGACACACTGCATTTTATATCTCTCAAATATAGCTCCACCTTTCTGTCCCCTGTGGTTGCACTCCGGCCTCATCGCTGTTCCGGTTTCGGTTGGTGCATGTGGGGAGTGACGGGGCTTTGGGTCATTACGGGAGTAAGCACCCTATTAGTGCTGTCTCAGAGATGACATTGCGCCAGTTTGTGTAAAATTATTGTGTAATTTTGTCTTCCTATGTATACCACAATGAATACTATTTTGTATCTTTCTATTTTTTAGAATCATTAAGAGTGTTGGATGATATCACCTTCAGTTTGCATATCCCTTGAAAAAGCGACACTGCGAAACATGTCGGGCTAGTATGCAACTATATCATCTCCCAAATTATATGTACACTCATATCCCACTTGACCACCGTGATTTTATCAATATTGAAATTTCATGAATTTTGTACAAATTGTATGGTTTTTTTAAATGTTTGAATTAAAAAATTTAGTATTTTTAAAATTTTCCATGTTTTGTTTGCTTGCACCGTAAAAATCCCTTTATCCCTTTTTTTGACTTATAATTATGTTCAGGGATGTGGTGCCTACCTCCTAGGGTGTTTTACCTGTATTCGGAACCGAAACTCTAGTACACATATATATATATTAATTTTTTTACTTTTCACATTTTTTCCACCAAGCGCGAGTTTTAGTTTGTTCTTGATTACTTTTTGCGATTCGGCACTGCGTCGCTTTAACTGACAATTGCGTGGTCATGCGACGTTGTACCCAAATAAAATTGACGTCCTTTCTTTCCCACGAATAGATCTTTCTTTTGGTGGTATTTGATCATCTCTGCAGTTTTTATTTTTTGCGCTATAAACAAAAAAAGAGTGCCAATTTTGAAAAAAACACAATATTTTGTACTTTTTGTTATAATAAATAACCCATTTTTTTTTTTAAACTATTTTTTTCTCTTAGTTGAGGGCGATATGTATTGTTCTACATATTTTTGGTAAAAAAAAAAAATCGCAATAAGCGCATATTGATTGGTTTGTGCAAAAGTTATAGCATCTACAAAATAGGGGATAGATTTATAGCATTTTTATTATTATTATTTTTTTTACTAGTAATGGCGGCGATTTGCGATTTTTATCATGACTCCGACATTATGGCGGACAGATCGGACAATTTTGACACATTTTTGGGACCATTGGCATTAATACAGCGATAAGTGCAATAAAAATGCATTGATTACTGTAAAAATGTCACTGGCAGTGAAGGCATTAACACTAGGGGGCGATCAAGGGGTTAACTGTGTTCCCTAATGTGTGTTCTAACTGAAGGGGGGAGGGGAGTGACTAGGGGAGATGACAGACCGCTGTTCATACTTTGTATGAACAGACGATCTGTCATTTCTCCCCTCAGAGAACCGGGAGCTCTGTGTTTACACACAGAGCTCCCGCTTCTCGCCGTGTTACGAGCGATCGCGGGAGCCCGGCTGTCTCGATGACTCGCACTCGCATCGGCTCCGGGGGCGAGCAGCGGGCGCGCACGCGCCCCTAGTGGTCGCCTTTGGAGCCGACGTAACATGACGGCGATTCGCCTGCCCCTGCCATTCTGCCGCAGGCTGATCGGCAAGCGGTTAACATGGTTTCCTATGAATCTAGTTCACATCTGTGTGTTTTGAGCCAGTGCGTTTTTTGGAAAGGGTCAGGGATTTTTTTCCCTGTTTCGCATGTAATAGACTTCAATGGACCGCACCAAAAATGCAAGTGTGCGTTTTTTTTTTTTGGTTAATAGGAGAGTATAGTTAAATAGTGGCGTAGTTAGACAGTTCTGTTCATGTAGTGTGACCAGGGCCGCTAATAGGGCAGTACAACTGGCCCTGTTGTACCAGGCCTGGCCCCATCAGCAACACAGCGGGGCCCAGGCAGCATTACAGTTCATTACTGCATTAAAAAAGATTGAGCTTGCTAAACTTCTCACGCCACTCCTACTTGTTTATGGAGGGGGGTATATAATTTTCCTGGGCCCCATCAGTTTAACAGAGGGGACCAGGAGGGACTATTTCTTCATTTTCAAGGTGCATATACATCACGCCGCCCTGCTACTCAATTAGTGATACTGTGATTCCCTGGCCAGCGCCTGGCTCCAGTTCTCAGGTGCTGAGATGCAAGGCAACAGGCGGCTGACAGGGAACATTAGAATGAGAGTGTGGCTGCAATGGACACTGAGAGGATAATAGATCATTGAATCCTCACTGTGTCCTATTATATCACAGCACAGCAGGTTATCGTCAGCATTACAATAATCACATAGGCAGCACTGTAAGCAGGTACTCTATCATGGCTCTGTGTCACATTGACTTTTTTATGTCTGTACTGTGTTACAGTCGGTTACATACAGTACAGCGATAGGTTAACAAAGTCAACTTCTTACAGCCATGTGACTCAGAGCCATGCTAGAGTACCTGCTTACTGTGCTGCCTGTGTGATTATTTTAATGCTGATGATCATAAGACACAGTGATATGCTACCTTACACTTCAGTTGAGGGAGCAGTAAACATGTCCTGCATTTTTACCACCCCCCAAACCAATTCCCTTTAAGCACTTCCTGTCCAGCGACATACCAGTACGCCACTGGATTAGAAGGGTGATATCTCGGTCATCACTGCAGCAATAATCAAAATAATTTTTTAGACCCAGCGATTCTGCACAAAGTAAAAGTAATCCTAGCGGCTAAGAAGCCACTGGATCACTTTTAAAGGCAGTAAAAGGGGGTCCCACCCCTGCCTTTACTTCCTTTAAGATGTGATCAGTAGCATCTGGTTCCTGGGACACAGTGAGAGGGGTGCATGTCATTCCTCCCACTGTCTGACGTCAGAAACTGGAAGCAACAAGGATTTTGTCATTTCCAGTTTCGGTCTCATGTAAGCAAGCGACTACAGCCTTGAACAAGCATCTAATCAAACAGATCTTGGTTTGATCAGATGCTTTGGAGGCCAGAGGATAGATATGAGCTTCAAAAGACCCCAGATCTCTCCATAAAGAGGACCTGTCATGGCCCATGCTATCACAAGGGCTGTTGTTCATCCCTTGTGAAAGAAAAAAAAATTAGGATACAGTGTAATTTTTTTCTTATATTTAATTAAATAACATTTAAATGACATTTAAACTGCCCCCACTCCTTCGTGCTTCTGCGCAAATCAAAAACGCACACATTGGCCTCCCACGCATGTGTGTAGTACCCTGCTGTTTAGGCATGGTTGCTAACAAATTTAGTTTGCCAGGTAGTAATTGTCCTGGCTAATTGTTAGGAGATCCCATGACTTCCCCCTAATTCTGGAATTGCTGCACTTTTCTCTTCTCTCACTAGGTGGCATTGTGGCTGGTGACATTAGATTGACAAGGGCATAGCAAGAGCAGATCATGAATGGATGGGGTGTCTCAGCCAATAGGCAGGGGTTTCTTCAGTCCCTTGGCCTGCTGTGAGACCCTTTTTATTTGGGTGGAGCCAGGTGATCGGGGTTCTGTGCCACCTGCAATCCAGGGGGGGCAACGCGGCAATTGCCCCCTCCGAGAATGAGGGTGACTGAGTGGGCGGGTGGCTCCGTGGGTAAGAGAGCGGGCGGGCCGGGCGGCTCGGTCGGTGAGTGGGCGGGTGAGAGAGTGGGCGAGCAGCTGTGCAGCTCGGTGTGTGAGCGGGCTGATGGCCAATCAGTAGACATGTGTGATTAGTTTCGTACAAATTTCCGAAAATTCGTACATTCGGAAGCATCCGAAATACGAATTGCTATGCTTCCAAGTATTATACGAAATACAAAATTTCGTTGACGAATTTCGGATCCAAATTCTGTTACAACGGAAACATGACTGGTGTTTTGTTGACCAATCAGAGGTTTTCTTCTGCTGCTGAGTGAGAGTTGGGAAAATTACCTTTTTTAATACAGGAGTGGGAGACTGGTACTGGTGGTCGATGGGAGATTCAGAATCGGACAAAATAAGAATGTTTGTTAATATAGTTTTATTGTTATCATAATAATTACGATTTTTCGTTATGATGAAGTTAAAAACCCAGGAAGTCATCACAGCACAGGGATGGTGGGAGCCCCTCATAATGAGCACAGCAGGGGTACAAACCCAGGAAGTCATCACAGCACAGGGATGGTGGGAGCCCCCTCATACTGAGCACAGCAGGGGTACAAACCCAGGAAGTCATCACAGCACAGGAATGGGGGGAGCCCCTCATAATGAGCACAGCAGGGGTTCAAATCCAGGAAGTCAGCACAGCACAGGGATGGTGGGAGCCCCTCATAATGAGCACAGCAGGGGTACAAACCCAGGAATTCAGCACAGCACAGGGATGGTGGGAGCCCCTCATAATGAGCACAGCAGGGGTACAGCCCCAGGAGGAAGTCAGCACAGCACAGGGATGGTGAGAGCGCCTCATAATGAGCATAATGAGTCCGACGACTGCCATATTGAGAAAGGTATTTTTTGCTTTTTAAATTCATTACAACGAACGTTCGTAATTGTTACGAAAAGTTAACGAACCTAACGAAAATTCATATTTCATACAATTTCGGACACAAATTATGAAATACGAATTAACGGCTAATACGAAACGGAACGAAACAAATTTATCGACGGCGCACATGTCTACCAATCAGGGAGCCCGCGGGCGGGGGAGCAGAGAGATGACATAACCTCTCACTGCCTGCCCTGCATCCCTGTAGTTCCGCCCTCACTGTGCAGGCATCCGTGGGCAGCAGAGAGATTACATCATCTCTCTGCTGCCTGACTGGTAATCTACTGTCTGACTCTGGGACACAGCAAGAGACCACCTTAGCAGGAAAGTGACAGAGCAAGTGACAATCCGCAATGTGTGGCAGGTGACGTGGCAAGTGACAATCCGCAACATGTGGCAGGTGATGTGGCAAGTGACAATCCGCATCTGGGCACAGGCAACGTGGCAGGTGACAATCCGCAATGTGTGGCAGGTGACGTGGCAAGTGACAATCCGCATGTGAGCGGCTGAGAGTGCTCACAGCTGATTACGCTCCGACGCCTGGCTGATTCATTTTGATCCATGCTGACTGATGCTAGCTAGGGCTTGCTAATGTTCCATGCCTCGTGGTATACTGCTACATGAATCCTGGATATTGAAATGTTGAGGGTTGATATTCGTGACTGAGCAGTGTCCTTTCTTGCTGACTGGGCTGAGCTGAGCTGGAGCCGGAGAGCCATGACAGAGCTGTGTTTTTTGTTTTTCTTGGCGTTTATGCTGATTCGTCCTGATACCGTGTGCCTGACGGGGCTGTGGGCTGCCAGTTCCTGCTTTCCTGTCCTCGTGGATCCCTATGCAGGATGATACGCCCTTCTTGGGTCATGCTGCAGCCAAGAGGTTTGTGATTCCTGCTGCGACTCCTGCTGCGATTCATGTTGCCATCCTTAGTTAAAATCTCCTGTTGGGCTGGTTGGCTGATCGTCTCTCTCCTTCCTCCTGTCTCTTTGCACCTCCTGCCCCCCCTCCTCTTGGCTGAGGCTGATGTGGTTGCTGTCTGGGGGTGCCGGATGCTATGTTTCTGAGCCTGACGCAGAGACCGCAGAGACTGCCCTAACCCCTAAATCGCAAAGATTACCCTAAACTTTTGGGAGAGCGACAATCTGCTGGTGTGACATTTTCAGTTTTCCCTGCTTTTCCTCCCTCTGCTTGTCATGTCTAAAAGCAAGGAGGGTAAAGGTGCAGCAATCACTACTTCTACTGCTTCTATAAAAACTATTTTAAATTCTGGAGGATCAGCGAACGCTGGAACAGGGCCCCCTTTTCCTTCTTCTCAATCCAGAGCCATTACAAGAGCCGAAATCGCACGAGGAAATGTCGCCCGCCAAGATGGCAAAAATACAATGCCAGACCATCGTGGACAATTAGAGGAGTGTGGGGTGGTCTCCCGTACAGAAGAATCTTGTCTGCAAATGACTAAGATGGGTGCCCTGTTGACACCGCATCCCAACGGTGACAATGAATGCCCCCTCTGAATCCATCTTCTTCTGCGATCAATGTGAGTATGAATGAAAATACTTTAACCGTTCAAACAGTTTCTACTCTGAAATCAACTGAAGGGGAAAGCACAACTGAAAAGACCTTTGAACCCACATTAAGGGATGTTTATTCTTTTATACAAGATTGTTCTTCCTCCCTCTCAGTGCTTACAGGCCAGGTACAGGCCATACGGTGGTCCCATGGTGACAGAGATGAAAGCACTTACCTGCAAGTTAAATACTACTATTTCCAAAGTTGAAGACATCGAGAATCGTTTCCATTCTAATAATGTCAGGGTACTGGGTATACCAGAGAATGCCGAGGGTAACGACTAGGGATGGGCCGAACACACCCCCTGTTCGGTTTGCAGCAGAACATGCGAACAGGCAAAGAATTTGTTCGAACACGCGAACATCGTTAAAGTCTATGGGACACGAACATGAAAAATCAAAAGTGCTAAGTTTAAGGGTTAATCTGCAAGTTATTGTCATAAAAGGTGTTTGGGGACCTGGGTCCTGCCCCAGGGGACATGCATCAATGCAACAAGAAGTTTTAAAAACGGCCATTTTCTCGGGAGCAGTGATTTTAATAATGCTTAAAGTGAAACAATAAAAGTGAAATATTCCTTTAAATTTCGTACCTGGGGGGTGTCTATAGTATGCCTGTAAAGTGGCGTATGTTTCCCGTGTTTACAACAGTCCAAGAGCAAAATGACATTTCTAAAGGAAAAAAAAGTCATTTAAAAGTACTAGCGGTAGCGCTGGCAGCTATAATGAATTGTTGGGTCTCTGCAATACTCATAAAAGTAATTTAAAAAAATGGCCTGGGGTTCCCCCACAGTGCATTACCAGGCCCTTTGGTATGAATATTAAGGGGAACCCTGAACCAAAATTAAAAAAAAAAATGCGTGGGGGTCCCCACAAACTCCATACCAGGCCCTTCAGGTCTGGTATGAATATTAAGGGGAACCCCCGAACCAAGATTTTTTAAAAAATGGGTGGGGGTCCCCCCAAATTCCATACCAGGCCCTTCAGGTCTGGTATGGATTTTAAGGAGAACCCCGCGCCAAAATGAAAAAAAAAATGGCGTGGGGATCCCCCTAAAAATCCATACCAGACCCTTATCCAAGCACGCAACCTGGCAGGCCGCAGGAAAAGAGGGGGGGATGAGAGAGCGTCCCCCCCTCCTGAACCGTACCAGGCCACATGCCCTCAACATGGGGAGGATGTCCCCATGTTGATGGGGACAAGGGTCTCATCCCAATAACCCTTGCCCGGTGGTTGTGGGGGTATGCGGGCAGGGGGCTTATCGGAATCTGGAAGCCCCCTTTAACAAGGGGACCCCCAGATCCCATTTCACAAGAAAAGTGTCAAAAATTTTAAAAAGACAAGAGACAGTTTTTGACAATTCCTTTATTAATGTCTTCTTCTCTCCCCGCTTCTTCCATCTTCTTCTGGTCTTCATTCGGTTTTCTTCCTCCATCTTGTTCTTCCCCCGCTTTTTCCTCTTCTTCCTCCGATCCTCTGTTTCTTCCTTCGGTCTTCTTGTCCGCGTCTTCCTCCGGCTTCCTCTTCCCTGCTTCGTTCTTCGGACAATCCGCATCCATGGGAGGTTCCCGCTGTGTGACACTTCTGTTCTGGTGACCCCGCCCCCTCTGGCACACAGGGACTTCCCTGTGGTTTTCCCCATCGTATCAGAGGAGGGCGGGGTCACCCGTTACTTAACCGGGTGACCCCGCCCCCCTCTGACATCACGGGGCAATGTACAAATATTTCAAACACCTCAGGAAGCACAGGACTGGCTTGATGGTCAACTTAGACTCTGGGGTGGCGTGCCTCACATATTATCAATTCAGATTAGGTAGGATTCATGCCAAATAAGTCAACCGCATTCAATGTCAGACGCGCATATTTAAATATGCAGGTTCCGACTCCGGGCCACTCAAATCGTGCCTTTTTGGCGCTAGACGCAATCAAGGCTTTCAATAGTGTCGAATGGCCATACCTATGGGCCATCCTCGAAAAATTTGGGCTTGGCTCTGGCTTCTGCCAGTGGGTGCGTCTGTTATACTCCGCTCTGGTGGCATCGGTTAGGGTCAATGGCCTTTAATCTCCCAGTTTTAGACTCTTCCAGGGCACTAGGCAGGGGTGTTCACTGTCCCCCCTGCTTTTTGCCCTGGCTATAGAGCCCTTGGCATGTCTTATGCGGGCCTCTTCCGACGTTACTGGCTTGATTAGGGGAGATATGGAAGAAAAGATATCAGTATACGCAGATGATCTTCTTCTTTTCTTGACCAATACCTGTTCATCCCTGCTGGTGTAATTAAATATATTATGGAGTTTGGGAGGTTTTCCGGGCATAAACTGGGAGAAATCCATGCCAATGCCTCTGGATCCCCTTCCAGATTCATTGCCATCTATACTTTCTCATCTTAAAGTTGTTTCTTCTATAAAATATTTGGATATAACTATGTCTGACTCCCCACAGTCATATATTGTGGATAATATACTTCCATTACTTTCTAAATTCCAAAATCAAAGTAAAACCTGGAATAAGCTCCCCCTATTGTCAATAGGTCATATTAATGTAATTAAGATGATATGGATGCCTCAGCTTCTTTATTTTTTACACAATGCCCCGATCTGGATACCCATAAGGATCTTTTTTAAGATTAATACCATATTTAGGCGATTAATATGGTGGAACAAAACCCCTTGCATGCGGTCTGGCAGTTCCTAATCCAAGGTTATAGCTTTTTGCGTCCCAACTACAGCACCTCGTTGGATGGGAGTCTGAGCAGACACTTTTTCCTGCTCAACGACTATTTTCTTATGCATTTAAGGGTCAGTTACCACTCTATGTCCTAGATGATGCAAGAGGGGGTGTCTCGCTTGCCGATATGCTTACCTGCACGTTAATATGTAAAATATGGGATACAGTTAAAAAAATACTGGGTGTCTCTTATCCTACTAGATACAAACCCATATGGGAAAATGATAGATGTCCTCAAATTTTGGCCCTTAGAGGCTTTCAGGGAAATTAGGAATAACAACTGTAGCTCCGTTATACGAAAACGGTATACTTAAATCCTTTGAGGATCTAAGGGGAGAGTTCTCTTTACAATCTAACAGAGTTAACAGTAATTGTTAGGGTTAGCGGTAATTGTTAGGGTTAGAAAGCTAACCCTAACAATTACCACTAACCCTAACTCTAATTCAAACCCTAACTCTAATGATTACCGCTAACTCTAACCCTAACTCTAACCCTTAACCCTAACATTTAACCCTAACACTAATATTTAACCCAAAACCTCAGCCTTTACCCTAACCCTTAACCCTAACCCTAACATGCGACTTTGGACACATAAAGGTTTCTGCACTACTTTGATGCGACTTTGATGCAATCTTGATGCTACTGAAGTGCCAGAGAGTTTAGAGTTACATCAAAGTTGTATCAAAATCGCACTACATGAACAGAACTGTCATACTTCCCAATTAACCAAAGAAAAAGCAAAACACATCAAAAACGTGTGTTCAAAAATGCACCAGAAAGATGCATCAACTGCAATCCTTAGAGATTGTGATGAAAAGATAGGGTAGACAGGGCATAGTAGTAAACTAGATGACTATATTTTTCAGGTATTCATTTATACTGAAATGATGTTCCAGCACTGGAAAATACTGTAGGGTAAAATCTCATAACATGTACAGTACATTGAAATATAATTATATAAATCAAGATAAAGGTTTCAGAAAATTACAAATCCTACCAATAGACAGTGGCGTAGCGTGGGGGGTGCGGGGGGTGCCGTGGCCCCAGGCGCGACATTTGGGGGGGCGCAATTTCGTGCCAGTAGTGTCACTACTGGCTGCCTCCTCCTAATTTAATTTCCTGTGTCCCCCGCGCTCCGCCGCCATGTCCAGTGTTTGGCGCCCTGTGATTGGGCGTATGGGGGTCATGTGCGGCGTGGGGCTGGCCTATCCGCGATCACGGTTGCTCCTGAAGTCCCGCCCCCGCACATGACCCCCATACGCCCAATCACAGTGCGCCGGGAAACAATGAATATGGCGGCCGGAGCGCAGGGGAGACGAGCACTGGAGAGTGTGAGCCGCCGGGGCAGCTGTCTTCTCCTCCTCCTCCTCCTATCCTCCAGACCGATGCAAGACACCGATACAAGAAGGTGAGGAATGGATAAACCCGGGGGGGGGGGGGGGGAGAGACAGGCGCCGTATATGTAGTGTCAGTATAGGAAGACTAGGCAGGACAGTATAGTGTACAGTGTAGTATTGTGGTATTGTGGTCAGTATAGTGTAGTGGACAGTGTAGTATTGTGGTCAGTATAGTGTAGTGGTCAGTGTAGTGTAGTGGACAGTGTAGTATAGTGGTCAGTGTAGTATAGTGGTCAGTGTAGTGGACAGTGTAGTGTAGTGGAAAGTGTAGTGTAGTGGACAGTGTAGTATAGTGGTCAGTTTAGTATAGTGGTTAGTATAATGTAGTGCACAGTGTAGTATAGTGGTCAGTGTAGTGTAGTGGTCAGTGTAGTGTAGTGGACAGTGTAGTGTAGTGGACAGTGTAGTATAGTGGTCAGTGTAGTGGACAGTGTAGTGTAGTGGACAGTGTAGTGTAGTGGACAGTGTAGTATAGTGGTCAGTGTAGTATAGTGGTCAGTGTAGTGGACAGTGTAGTGGAAAGTGTAGTGTAGTGGACAGTGTAGTATAGTGGTCAGTTTAGTATAGTGGTTAGTATAGTGTAGTGCACAGTGTAGTATAGTGGTCAGTGTAGTGTAGTGGTCAGTGTAGTGTAGTGGACAGTGTAGTATAGTGGTCAGTGTAGTGGACAGTGTAGTGTAGTGGACAGTGTAGTATAGTGGACAGTGTAGTATAGTGGTCAGTGTAGTGTAGTGGACAGTGTGGTGTAGTGGTCAGTGTAGTGTAGTGGTCAGTGTAGTGTAGTGGACAGTGTAGTGGTCAGTGTAGTGTAGTGGACAGTGTAGTGGTCAGTGTAGTGTAGTATTGTGGTCAGTATAGTGTAGTGGTCAGTTTAGTGTAGTGGACAGTGTAGTGTAGTAGACAGTGTAGTATAGTGGTCAGTGTAGTATAGTGGTCAGTATAGTGTAGTGGACAGTGTAGTGTAGTGGACAGTGTAGTGTAGTGGACAGTGTAGTATAGTGGTCAGTATAGTGTAGTGGTCATTGTAGTGTAGTGGTCAGTGTAGTGGACAGTGTAGTATAGTGGTCAGTGTAGTATAGTGGTCAGTGTAGTGTAGTGGTCAATGTGGTGTAGTGGACAGTGTAGTGTAGTGGTCAGTGTAGTGTAGTGGACCGTGTAGTATAGTGGTCAGTGTAGTATAGTGGTCAGTGTAGTGGACAGTGTAGTGTAGTGGACAGTGTAGTGTAGTGGACAGTGTAGTATAGTGGTCAGTGTAGTGTAGTATAGTGTAGTATAGTGGAAGTGTAGTATTGTAGTCTGTATAGTGTAGTGGACAGTGTAGTGTAGTGGTCAGTGTAGTATTGTGGTCTGTATAGTGTAGTGATCAGTGTAGTGGTCAGTGTAGCATAGTGGACAGTGTAGTGGTCAGTATAGTGTAGTGGACAGTGTAGTGTAGTGGTCAGTGTAGTATTGTAGTCAGTATAGTGTAGTGGTCAGTGCAGTGTAGTGGTCAGTGTAGTGTAGTGGACAGTGTAGTATTGTGGTCAGTATAGTGTAGTGGTCAGTGTAGTGTAGTGGACAGTGTAGTGGTCAGTGTAGTGTAGTGGACAGTGTAGTATTGTGGTCAGTATAATGTAGTGGTCAGTGTAGTATAGTGGACAGTGTAGTGTAGTGGACAGTGTAGTATTGTGGTCTGTATAGTGGTCAGTGTAGTGTAGTGGCCAGTGTAGTGTAGTGGTCAGTGTAGTATAGTGGTCAGTGTAGTGTAGTGGACAGTATAGTGGTCAGTGTAGTGTAGTTCTCAGTGTAGTGGTCAGTATAGTGGACAGTATAGTGTAGTGGTCAGTATAGTGGACAGTATAGTGGTCACTGTAGTGTAGTTCTCAGTGTAGTATAGTGGTCAGTATAGTATAGTGTAGTGGACAGTGTAGTTCTCAGTGTAGCGGTCAGTATAGTGGTCAGTGTAGTATAGTGGTCAGTGTAGTTCTTAGTGTAGTGGATAGTATAGTGGTCAGTGTAGTGGACAGTATAGTGGTCAGTGTAGTTCTTAGTGTAGTGGACAGTATAGTGTAGTGGACAGTATAGTGGTCAGTGTAGTGTAGTGGTCAGTGTAGTCCTTAGTGTAGTGGACAGTATAGTATAGTGGTCAGGAGAGCCCGGAACAGCAGCATGTAATGCCTAGGTGCAGGGCATGCATGACTTTGGGAGCAGTAGGGTTAACTAAGCTGGTAGGTGGGGTTGGAGTTAGCTGAGGGGGAGGTATTAAGGGATGCCTTAAATTTGTAATCCCGCCCTGGGGGAGTAACAGTAGAGTGGAGGAAAGTTCAGAGCAGGATGGCAGAGCTGGAGCAACTGATGGAGCAGCTTAAGGCAGAAGCAGCAGTGAGAGGGGCGGCCTGGCTACAGGAGACGATAGCGGAGGCCATCCAGAGAGCGAGGCCTGCTCCGAGCGGGGGGTGAGATCAGCATCAGCAGGGCGCGGCGGTCACGGCCACCCGAGCGGTTCTCCCCTGAGCAGCGGAGGTCGGATCAGCGGCAGCCTAGGGGTCAGGTCGGACTCCCGGCGGGCCCGCCGGCTAAGCGGATGGCGAGAGAAATGAGCGGATGCACGAGGGGGTCCTCAGCACAGCGGAGCGTGAGAAGGGAGGCTTCTGGAGCAGCAGTGCGGCCTAGAATGCGAGCAGAGGTGAGCGCAAGCCCCGCCCCCCGAAGAAGTGACGAGGACGTGCAGAGAAGAGCACATGGAGGGATTCCTGGGCCTTCAGGTTCCGCGGCAGGGGATCATAGGAGGAGCGATCGGGGTCGGCCTATTAGGGCAGCTAACCCGATCGACAGCAGGGCTGTGGTGCAAAACACCGGTGCAGGAAAAGCCAAGCAGAAGTCGGATGGCCTGAGCGATGCGCGGAGGCGGGGACGGCAAGGTGCAGCGCCGGCGGCAGCCACGGTGTCCAGGCCGGGGGGCCCTCATCGTCAGAGGAAGAAGTAGAAGAGCGCCATGCGGCACCAGAGCGGTCCGGGTCAGAGGAGGAGTTGAACCCCCCGTCCAGGAGAACGGCAGCGGTGGACACCAGAGGTTCGGCTGATGAGGTTACGCCTGTGCAGCCTGGTGAGTCACATTTTACTTTACTTAATTCAGGTCTGCCTAGTGGTGCGGGGCCCAGGGGGGTGGGTACGAGCGCAGTTCCTAGAGTAGAGGTAACAGAGGGAGGCGGGGAGACCTCTGGATTAATGGGTTTCTTGGCAGGCATAAAGGAACTGGTAAAAAGATTTGAGGCTCCTGCAGGACCGGTGGCGTCTTGGATACCGCCGGCCGGGGGGGCTGGGGCATCAGGAATGGTGGCAGCGGGGACGGTGGTCACAGGAGTGGTTGCCTCACCCACGGCGGTGGTGACAGCGAGTGAGAGCAAGCAAGGGACGGAAAAAACAGTGGCGGCGGTTGAGGCTGCAGGTAGGCAGGACATAACGAGGTTGGCGGACGCCGCAAAATGTGAGGTATATGTTTGCTATGAGGGACCGTTAGGGTCGCATTTGAAACAGGAGGTGCGTGAGAAGTTGTGGAAAGGTGAGTAAGTGGAAATTTTTTCGCTGCTACCGCTGGAAAAATTCAATCTGGATAGGGTGAAGCCGGATGACTCCAAGAAGGAGGATGAGGAGAAGAGGAGGTACCGTTTAATTCCGAGAACATTTGCCAACTGGTTGCAGGCGTTTGCGATTATGGCAAGTGTCATCGGGGAAAAGCAACCCGAGCATTGCTCGGCTCTTTTCTGTTATCAGGATGCGATTGGAGAAGCTTATAGAGTGTATGGTGGTACAGCCTGGCTGAGGCACGACGAGCAGTTCCGGCAGCGGAGGGCAGTGCGGCCGGCACTGCGGGGGGGACCAAAAGGACATCAGCCTATGGAAGAGATTGATGACGACGGCGAGGGCCTCCAATCAGTTTTTTCAAGGGGGGACCGGCGGCCCTTCGGCCCAGGGACAGCCAGTCGGAAACAAAAAAGGGTTGTGCTGGCAATACAACACAGGGAGCTGCAAGTTCGGCGCCACATGTAAGTATAAACACGAGTGTTCCGGATGCGGTGGATCTCATCCAGGATCTAGATGTTTTAAGCAGGGCAAGGGTCGTCCAGGAGAGGCTGCAAGCAAAAGGGAGGACCCCGGTGAGAGTGGAAAAGATGCGACCGTTTCTAGGTAGGTATCCAGACAGGAAAGCCGCCCAATTGTTGGACGAGGGTTTTTCGGTGGGTTTTAGGATCCCATGCACATTTACAGTTATCCCCCCGGTGTCGCCCAATTTAAGGTCAGCAATGCAACATCCGGAAGTAGTTACGGAAAAACTGAGGAAGGAAGTTGCATTGGGACGCATGGGTGGTCCATTCCCAGAGGCGCCATTTAAGGATTTGGTGGTTTCGCCTCTGGGGGTGGTACCAAAAAAGGAACCGGGCAAATTTAGACTTATTCATCACCTATCTTTCCCAAAAGGGGGTCGGTGAATGATGCCATAGATCAAGGGGAGTGTTCAGTGACTTACACTTCATTCGATGCGGCAGTGGGATGGGTACGGCGCTACGGGAAGGGAGCCTTGATGGCAAAAGCAGATGTGGAATCCGCTTTTAGGCTGTTGCCGGTACACCCCGAGAGTTTTCGGTTACTGGAGTGTCATTGGGATAATGAATTTTATGTGGACCAATGCCTACCCATGGGTTGCTCGATATCGTGCGCGATATTTGAGCAATTCAGCTCATTTGTGGAATGGGTGGTACGGGAGGTGTCGGGGGTGAATTCTATAATTCATTACCTGATTTTCTCTTTATGGGTCCGGCTTCCTCGAGGATCTGCGCTGTGCTTCTAGCCACACTGGAACACATTGCAGAAAAATTTGGCATTCCATTGGCTGCTGATAAAACGGAGGGACCTTGCACGGTCATCACGTTTTTGGGCATTGTCCTGGATTCGGACGCGATGGAATGTAGGCTGCCGGATGATAAATTGGAGGACCTGAAGAAGGAAATAGCGGGGCTTTTGGGATTGCGTAAAGTGCAGCTGCGGACGCTGCAATCGGTACTGGGCAAGGTTAATTTTGCATGCCGCATATTACCAATGGGGAGGGTGTTCAGTCGCTGGCTGGCGGCCAGCACGAGTGGAATCAAATCACCAAGACATTTTGTACGTTTAAGTGCAACGCACAGGGCAGATTTGAGGGTGTGGCATTCATTTTTGGAGTCTTTTAATGGTGGGGGGTTTTGAATGTCCAGGTCCAGTCAGCAACTTTGACTTGGAGCTATTCACTGACGCAGTGGGTTCCACAGGTTTTGGGGCATTTTTTCAGGGTCAGTGGAGCGCAGGGCCTTGGCCTCAGGCATGGGTGGAGGCAGGATTTACAAAGAACCTAGTGCTGCTGGAATTATTTCCGGTAGTGCTGGCGGTAGAACTATGGGGTGCATCATTCAGGGATCTGAAGGTGTGATTCCATGGGGACAATATGGGGGTGGTGCAAGTAATTAACACGAGTACGGCATCATCACCGCCAGTGATTAGGCTGCTGCGGCATTTAGTCTTGCGCTGTCTGCAACTAAATGTATTCGTTCATGCTGTCCATTTACCGGGAGTTGAAAATGTTATCTCTGATGCAATGTCTCGCTTCCAGTGGGACAGGTTCCGAGAGTTGGCGCCGGATGCGGAACAACAAGGGGTACCTTGTCCCGAATGGCTGTGGGAGATAGTATTGGCATCATAGCAGGATGGATAAAGAAGTCGGTGAGTGGGGCTACATGGGCAGCGTACACGAAGGTATGGAATGAGTGGAGCGAGTTTGCAGATGGATTGGGGGAGGATCCAGCCGGTCAGGACGTGCGTTTACTGTTACTGTACTATATTGCTAGGAAAATGGAGGAAGGTTTGTCCGCATCGATGGTTAACAAGAGGGTAGCTGGTTTAGCTTTTCTTTTTAAATTACAAGGTAGGCCAGATTTTACAAAGGATTTTTGGGTACGGCAGGCAATGAAGGGTTATAGGAAGTCGATGGTTCGACGGGATTCTAGGAGGCCTGTGACGTTTGAAATCCTACAGGGTGTCGTAACTCAGTTGTTTCATGTGTGTACGTCCAGTTATGAAGTTTTGTTGTTGTTTGCCTTTTTATTGGCGTTTTTTGGGGCATTTCGGATAGGGGAATTGGTCAGCCCTTCTAAGAAAATACAAGGGGGGTTGATGTATCAGGAGATGTCGTGGGGTGAAGAGGGTTTGAAGTTGTGGTTACGGCAATCAAAGACTGATCAAATGGGGAGAGGGAGAAGGGTTGAGGTGTATCCAATTGCGGGATCACAATTATGCCCGGTAAAAGCGGTTGGGGAATTTTTGAGGGTTCGTCCAGCGGTACTGGGCCCCTTGTTGCTACATAAGGAGGGTGATTTCCTGTCTAGATTTCAGTTTGTCACGGTTTTTAATAAATGTATTCGGGGGTTGGGGCTGGAAGAGAAGGGTTTCTCGTCCCACTCCTTCAGGATTGGGGCCGCTACGGAGGCAGCCAGAAATGGTATGGATGTGGAAGCAGTTAAGCGAGGTGGGAATCTAATAGGTTCCAATGTTACGTGCGTCCCCATATGGTGGTAAAGTTGTAGAAGGTTATCCGGGCTTACGGTTGGGAACTGTGGGGTGGTAAGCGAATGTTGACTAAACCGGGGCTTACAGTATGGTTGTTTCTTTTGTGTTCTTCTATTTTCAGATGCAGTGACGGGGATGGTATGGATTATGGGCCATTCCTATGTGTCCTGGGGGGCACAGAGAGGGGACGCCCGCAAGGAGGGTAGGCAATTGGGTTTTAGTAGGCGGGAGGCAAGTATCAAGTGGTTGGGGATCCCAGGCATGTTGTGGGGCAGATTGGTGTCGGAGGTGCATCGCTATGCACAAAGAGATAGGCCTCCGGACGTATTAGTCATCCATGTAGGAGGCAATGATTTGGGCGTAAGAGCCATGGTGGATATCACGCGTGACATCAAGCTTGATGTTTGGCGGTTAAAGGAAGCCTTCCCTAAAATGATCATTGTCTGGTCTGACATGGTGGCTAGGATGTCATGGAGAATGGCTAGGTCGGTGGAAGGGGTGAACAGGGCCCGTAAAAAAATAAACAGGGAAGTGAGTAAGTTTGTGGTAAATAATGGGGGTTTGGCAGCGAGACACCTTGAGCTGGAGTTTGAGACATGGAGGTATTTGAGAGCTGATGGGGTTCATTTAAATGAGGTTGGTATAGATTTGTGGGCATTAGGATTACAAGATGGCATACAGAGAGCACTTCGGGTGTGGAGTGGCACCCAGTAGTAAGGTGTTATTCCTGGGGTGCCGTGGCGGGCGTTGGTCTGTGCAAAAGAAGGAAGATGGCAAAAGTAAGAGTTGGTTTGGGAGCTAAAGTTGATATGGGTCCATATGGTGGTTCCCGGTTAACGGAGGTTAGCCGGGAAGTGATAATGGGGCACTGCGGTCAGTGGTTGGTCTCTGAGCCAGCTTGTCGGCTTGAGGCCTATGGTATAAATTTGATGGGGCCGCAGTGCAAGTGTGTTATGGACATGGTTGATTATTAAGATATTGCGCAGACCAACGCTTGAGATATTTAATGGTGGTATAACAGATGTTGTTTTGCAGTTGATGTTGATATGTTTATATTTTCTACTGAAAAGATATATTTGTTAAATAAAGTAGGCTGCTAAGGCCTTTTATTACTCCAATCTTGGTGTGGTCTTAGTTATTGGGGTAATGGTCTAAAATAAAGGGGTTAAAGGGTATGGTTAAGCACATCTGTTATCCAACAGTCAAGGAGAGCCCGGAACAGCAGCATGTAATGCCTAGGTGCAGGGCATGCATGACTTTGGGAGCAGTAGGGTTAACTAAGCTGGTAGGTGGGGTTGGAGTTAGCCGAGGGGGAGGTATTAAGGGATGCCTTAAATTTGTAATCCCGCCCTGGGGGAGTAACAGTAGAGTGGAGGAAAGTTCCTGCCCACCCTCCCTTTGATCGGTGTAGGGATTGTTCGTTTGTGGGTTTGTGTTTTATTCTTTTTACAGGTTGCGGCTGAGGAGAGATCATGGCAGAGCAGGCGTTGGTCTGTGCAAAAGAAGGAAGATGGCAAAAGTAAGAGTTGGTTTGGGAGCTAAAGTTGATATGGGTCCTTATGATGGTTCCCGGTTAACGGAGGTTAGCCGGGAAGTGATAATGGGGCACTGCGGTCATTGGTTAGTCTCTGAGCCAGCTTGTCGGCTTGAGGTCTATGGTATAAATTTGATGGGGCCGCAGTGCAAGTGTGTTATGGACATGGTTGATTATTAAGATACTGCGCAGACCAACGCTTGAGATATTTAATGGTGGTATAACAGATGTTGTTTTGCAGTTGATGTTGATATGTTTATATTTTCTACTTAAAAGATATATTTGTTAAATAAAGTAGGCTGCTAAGGCCTTTTATTACTCCAATCTTGGTGTGGTCTTAGTTATTGGGGTAATGGTCTAAAATAAAGGGGTTAAAGGGTATGGTTAAGCACATCTGTTATCCAACAGTCAAGTGTAGTGTGTAATGGTCAGTATAGGAATCAGGTAGGTCAGTACTATTGTATTTGAAGGGACTCGGGGAGTGATAAAAGTCCGCAGGTTAGGGGGGGGCGCAAATTACTTGCCTTGCCCCGGGTGCTGACAACCCACGCTACGCCACTACCAATAGATGTCTGGGCAAGTCAGGTAGCAGATCCTGCAATACCATTGTCCTGGGTCACCTCAATTTGCTACCTGGGGATTAAAATAAACTGAGCCTCCATACTCTTCTTACTATGCTAAAAGTCAAATTGAAAGCTTGGGACAATTTCCCTATTTTTATAATTGGCAGGATAAATCTTTTAAAAATGAAAATTCTCAATGTTTTTCTATATATACTATGCCATGCCCCAATCTGGATACCTAAAACATTTTTTAAACAATTCAATGCCATTATCTCCCCTTTCTTGTGGAGAGCTCGTCCCCCCAGGTTAAACAAAGCGATTCCGAGGAGGCCCTGGACACAGAAAGGTCTAGCTTGTCCGGATCTGCACAAATACTATTTAGCAGCTCTCCTTTCCCATGCCCATAACCATAGGTGTGCGCAGCCTCTTGCATTAGGGTGTGCACCCCAAAGCTCAAATACATATGCATGTGTATATGTACAGATTAGGGATGAGCCGAACACCCCCCGGTTCGGTTCGCACCAGAACGTGCGAACGGACCGAAAATTCGCACGAACGTTAGAACCCCATTGACGTCTATGGGACTCGAACGTTCAAAATCAAAAGTGCTCATTTTAAAGGCTAATTTGCATGGTATTGTCCTAAAAAGGGTTTGGGGACCCGGGTCCTGCCCCAGGGGACATGTATCAATGCAAAAAAAAACTTTTAAAAACGGCCGTTTTTTCGGGAGCAGTGATTTTAATGATGCTTGAAGTAAAAAAAAAAAGTGAAATATTCCTTTAAATATCGTACCTGGGGTGTGTCTATGGTATGCCTGTAAAGTGGCGGGTGTTTCCCGTGTTTAGAACAGTCCTTGCACAAAATGTCATTTTTAAAGGAAAAATTCTCATTTAAAACTGCTTGCGGGTTTAATGTAATGTCGGGTCCTGGCAATATGGATGAAAATCAGTGAGACAAACGGCATGGGTACCCCCCAGTCCATTACCAGGCCCTTTGGGTCTTGTATGGATATTAAGGAGTACCCCGCACCCAAATTAAAATAAGGAAAGGTGTGGGGCCACCAGGCCCTATATACTCTGAACAGCAGTATACAGGCGGTGCAAACAAGACAGGGACTGTAGGTTTGTTGTTAAGTAGAATCTGTTTGTAATTTTGAACGGGTACATTTTTAACATGTTTCGCTCCAGCCAAAAAATCTTTTTTAAGCTTTTTGGAAAACATAGGGAAGGGTTATATCCCCTGTGACATTTGTTTTGCTGTCTGTCCTCCTCTTCAGAAGATTTCACCTCACTTTTTGTCCCAATGACAAATGTTTTTTGAAAATTTGGGGTTTTTTGTGGAACAAGGATTGGAAAGCATCAGTGGAAAGGAGAAATGTTTTTCCCATATTATCTCTTACAGGAGAGAATTTCCCTTCCTAGGGGTAGATTTCATCTCACTTCCTGTTGTCTCCTTCCGTTTGCAAGTAGGAGTCGTTTGTAAGTTAGATGTTTGAAAGTAGGGGCCTGCCCTATATACTCAGCAGAAATTTGGGCCTTAGGTGTTGTTGTGGCCACAACACTGTAAGCCCTCATAGGGCCTTGCTGTGAAATATTAGATCAAGAATTGTAATTACATGCCCCTGTTGAACAGGGGCAGAAAAATTGGGCCTTTGGTGATGGTGGTGGTGGTGCTGGTGCCACAACACTGTAATGCCGCGTACACACGGTCGGACTTTTCGTCTACAAAAGTCCGACAGCCTGTCCGACAGACTTCCGGCGGACTTTCGGCGGACTTGCAGCAGACTTTCTAACGAACGGACTTGCCTACACACGACCACACAAAAGTCCGACGGATTCGTACGTGATGACGTACACCGGACTAAAATAAGGAAGTTCATAGCCAGTAGCCAATAGCTGCCCTAGCATGGGTTTTTGTCCGTCGGACTAGCACACAGACGAGCGGATTTCGGGGTCCGTCGTAGTTACGACGTAAAGATTTGAAGCATGTTTCAAATCTAAAGTCCGTCGGATTTGAGGCTGAAAAAGTCTGCTGAAAGTCCGGAGAAGCCCACACACGATCGGATTACCAGCCAGCTTTAGTCCGTCGGCGTCCGTTGGACTTTTGTAGATGAAAAGTCCGACCGTGTGTACGCGGCATAAGTCCTCACTCGCTCTTGGTGGGCGCAGAAATGGGCCCTGCTGTGAAATATTAGATCAAGAATTGTAATTACATGCCCCTGTTGAACAAGGGCAGAAAAAATGGGCCTTTGGTGGTGGTGCTGGTGCCACAACACTGTAAGTCCTCACTCGCTCTTGGTGGGTGCAGAAATGGGCCCTGCTGTGAAATATTAGATCAAGAATTGTAATTACATGCCCCTGTTGAACAGGGGCTGAAAAATTAGGCCTTAGGCACTGGTGCTGGTGCCACAACACTGCAACCCCTCACAGACACTCTAGTTGGAACGCAGGAACGAGCCCTGCTGCAAAGCATTGCATCAAAAATTGTAATTACACGCCCCTGTTAAACAAGGGCTGAAAAATTGGGCCTTAGGCACTGGTGCTGGTGCCACAACACTGCAACCCCTCACAGATACTCTAGTTGGAATGCAGAAACGAGCCCTGCTGCAAAGTATTGCATCAAAAATTGTAATTACACGCTCCTGTTAAACAGGGGCTTAAAAATTGGGCCTTAGGCACTGGTGGTGGCAGCCAGAACCAAAAATGTTCTTACAAGCTATCAGCGTGATCATTGAGGAGGAAGAGGATAATTACTCAGGGATAGTCACTCAGCATCAGCATAGGCAGTCTTTGAAGGGATCTGAAAAAAATTATTCGGTTACATCAGCATCAGGTGCTTGGTAGCTGGTGGTGATCCAAGACTAATTCGTTTTTATGAAGGTCAGTCGATCGACCGAGTCGGTGGACAGACGCACCCTGTGATCGGTTACAAAGCCTCCAGCAGCACTGAATGTGCGTTCCGAAAGAACGCTGGATGCAGGACAGGCCAGTAGCTCAATTGCATACTGTGCAAGCTCTGGCCAGTGATCCATCCTCAAGACCCAGTAACCCAGAGGATTTTCGGTGGGAAAGGTGTCCAAGTCAGATCTTGCCCCTAGGTATTCCTGCACCATGTAAAACAGACGCTGGCGATGGTTGCTGGAACCAATCATACCTTGGGGCTGCGGGCCAAAAAATTGTCTGAACGCATCGGTCAGACGGCCACCTTCTCCACCGCTCCTTCTTTGACTGACCGAAGCCTCAGCAACACGTTGTCCAGAAACAGGAGTTTGTAACCTCCCAGTCTCTGGGAACGCGTTGCACAGACCTTTCTGCAAGGCCTCCCGAAGATGTTTCATCCTCTGCTCCCTCTGCGATGGCAAGATAAGGTCCGCAACCTTACCCTTGTAACGTGGATCAAGGAGGGTTGCCAGCCAGTATTGGTCCTTCTCCTTGATACCACGAATATGAGGATCCTTACGCAGGCTTTGCAGGATCAGGGAGGCCATGCAGCGTAGGTTTGCTGAGGCATTCGGTCCGGAGTCCTCTGGGTCACTAAGGACGACATGGTCCGCAGCCACCTCCTCCCAGCCACGTACAAGTCCATGTGTTTCTTGGGACTGATCCCTTAAAGACTGCTGCTGATGCTGAGTGCCAGGCACCACCTCCATACTGACACAATCTTCCTCCTCCTCCTCCTCGTCCTCTTCCTGTGTGATCGGCGGGCACGCAGGAACACTGTCTGGATAAAGGGGGCCTTGAGAGCTAAGGAAGTCCTCCTCTTCCTGCCTCTGTTCTGCCTCAAGTGCCCTGTCCATTATTCCACGCAGCGTGTGCTCCAACAGGTGGACAAGGGGGACAGTGTCACTGATGCATGCACTGTCACTGCTCACCATCCTCGTGGCCTCCTCAAATGGTGACAGGACAGTGCATGCATCCCTGATCATGGCCCACTGGCGTGGGGAAAAAAAAACAAACTCCCCTGACACTGTCCTGGTGCCATAGTCGCACAGGTACTCATTGATGGCCCTCTGCTTCGTGTGCAGCCGCTGCAGCATGGCCAACGTTGAGTTCCACCTGGTGGGCATGTCACAGATTAGGTGGTTCTTGGGCAGGTTAAACTCCTTTTGGAGGTCCGCCAGCCGAGCACTGGCATTATATGACCAGCGGAAATGCACACAGACTTTCCTGGCCTGCCTCAGGACATCCTGTAAGCCCGGGTACCTGCCCAAGAACCGCTGCACCACCAAGTTAAGGACGTGAGCCAAACAGGGCACAAGGGTCATTTGTCCCTGTCGGAGGGCAGAGAGGAGGTTGGTGCCATTGTCGCAAACCACCATTCCTGCCTTAAGATGGCGTGGCGTCAATCACCTCTGAACCTGCCCCTGCAGAGCTGACAGAACCTCTGCTCCAGTGTGGCTCCTGTCGCCCAAGCACACCAGCTCAAGCACTGCATGGCATCTTTTGGCCTGCGTACTTGCGTAGCCCCTTGAACGGCTACGTAGCACCGCTGGTTCCTGAGGACAAAGCACAGGAAGAGGCCATGGAGGAAGAAGAAGAGGAGGGGGTGGAGGAGAGAGGTGTGTCACAATCATTAGCATTTTGGAGGCGTGGTGGCAGAACAACCTCCAACACTACTGCACCTTGTCCTGCATCCTTCCCAGCTGCCAGCAGAGTCGCCCAATGCGCCATGAAACTTAGGTAACGTCCCTGTTCATGCCTGCTGGACCATGAGTCAGTGGTAATATGCACCTTACCGCTGACTGCCCTGTCCAGCGAGGCATGGACATTGCCTTCCACATGCCGGTAGAGTGCCGGAATCGCCTTCCGTGAGAAAAAGTGGCATTTGGGTACCTGCCACTGAGGAACTGCACATTCCACAAACTCACGGAAGGGGGCAGAGTCTACCAACTGAAAAGGCAACAGTTGAAGTGCTAGCAATTTTGCCAAGCTAGCATTCAACCGCTGGGCATGTGGATGGCTTGGAGCAAACTTCTTTCGGCGGTGCAGCAGCTAGGGCAGGAAAATTTGCCTGGTACAATCTGACGTCGGTGCAGATTGCCCACAAGTACTTGGCTGTGACACACCTAATTCTACACCTTCATTCCTCTCAGTGCAGGTCTCAGAGAGGACTGAAGGTATAGTGGGGTTGGAGATCTCAGCTGATTAGGAGCAAGGAGAGGTCCTCTTTGTTCTTTGGTGTGGGTCTTTTAGATACGCTTGCCAATGAACTGCATGGCAGGTCAACATATGTCTGGTCAAGCATGTGGTACCCAAGCGGGAGATGTTTTGGCCACGCGAGATACGCTTGAGACATATGTTGCAAATAGCAGCGGTGCGATCTGATGCACTCGTCTCAAGAAAGGTCCACACCAAAGAACTTTTTGAATAACGCGCAGAGACTGCAGCGCCCTGCACATGTGGGCTTTGGGGTGTGATGCAGTCAATGTGCTGCCCTTGGGCTGGCCCCTGGAGGGCATCCTGCCTCATTGGTGATGTGCCGCCTCCTCCTCCTCCTCTCTCCTATCAGGCACCCACGTTGAGTCAGTGACCTCATCATCCCCTCCCTCCTCATCACTGGAGCAAACCTGGCAGTATGCTGCAGCAGGGGGAGCATGACTGCCAGATTGCTGTCCTTCTTGGGCACCCCTCTGTCCGTGCTCATGTTACTGCCTTCATCGAGCTCAGTATCATCATCAGAGCCTTCCAAACGCTGGGCATCCTCCTGGAGCATGTACCCAACACTGTGGTCAAACAGTTCGAGGGACTCCTCAGGAGGACATGATGGGGCTAGGGAAGGAGTCACTGATGACATTGAGCCGAGGGAAGAGGCCGCTGCTTTGCCAGACAAAGTACCCTGGGCATGGGTGAGAGAGGATGAGGACGGCTTGGTCATCCACTCGACCAAGTCTTCCGCATGTTGCGGCTCAACACGGCCAGCTGCCGGAAAAAAGGCCAAGCATGTCCCACGGCCACGTGCTGATGAGGATGCACCGTCTCCACGACCAGCACTAGACACAGAGCCTGCTTGCCCTCTCTTATTGGCTTGTGACTGTCTGCCTCTCCTTCTTGGCCTTCCAGACATACTAATGGCCTGTAGCTGCACTAAGCATGTACTGATACTGCAGCTAGCAAAATCAACTGCCTGCCTGTAGTATGAGAACACCACCAACCTTCTACAGGTAGCTTTAGCTGAACACTGTGCAGAGCTTGCAAAAAAATAACTTGTAGCTTTTTTAGCTGCCTGCGGTAGTGATAGGATCAGGAAAACACCACCAACCTTCTACAGGTAGCTTTAGCTGAACACTGTGCAGAGCTCGCAAAAAAATAACTTGTAGGTTTAGCTGAGCACTGTGAGGAGGACGCACCACACTAACTTGTAGTTTTAGCTGAACACTGTGAGCAGGACGCACTGCACTTACTTGTAGCTTTAGATGAACACTGTGCAGAGGTCTCACTACACTAACTTGTAGTTTTAGCTGAACACTGTGAGCAGGACGCACCGCACTAACTTGTAGTTTTAGCTGAACACCGTGAGTAGGACGCACCACACTAACTTGTAGTTTTAGCTGAACACCGTGAGCAGAACGCACCACTCTAACTTGTAGTTTTAGCTGAACACTGTGAGCAGGACGCACTGCACTAACTTGTAGCTTTAGATGAACACTGTGCAGAGGTCTCACTACACTAACTTGTAGTTTTAGCTGAACACTGTGAGCAGGACGCACCGCACCGCACTAACTTGTAGTTTTAGCTGAACACTGTGAGCAGGACACACTGCACTAACTTGTAGCTTTAGATGAACACTGTGCAGAGGTCTCACTACACTAACTTGTAGTTTTAGCTGAACACTGTGAGCAGGACGCACTGCACTAACTTGTAGCTTTAGATGAACACTGTTCAGCTAACTTGTAGTTTTAGCTAAACACTGTGAGCAGGACGCACCGCACTAACTTGCAGTTTTAGCTGAACACTGTGAGCAGGACGCACCGCACTAACTTGTAGTTTTAGCTGAACACCGTGAGCAGGACGCACCGCACTAATTTGTAGTTTTAGCTGAACACTGTGAGCAGGACGCACCCCACTAACTTGTAGTTTTAGCTGAACATTGTGAGCAGGACACACTGCACCTACTTGTAGCTTTAGATGAACACTGTGCAGAGGTCTCACTACACTAACTTGTAGTTTTAGCTGAACACTGTGAGCAGGACGCACCGCACTAACTTGTAGTTTTAGCTGAACACTGTGAGCAGGACGCACCGCACTAACTTGTAGTTTTAGCTGAACACCGTGAGTAGGACGCACCACACTAACTTGTAGTTTTAGCTGAACACTGTGAGCAGGACGCACCGCACTAACTTGTAGTTTTAGCTGAACACTGTGAGCAGGACGCACTGCACTAACTTGTAGCTTTAGATGAACAATGTGCAGAGGTCTCACTACACTAACTTGTAGTTTTAGCTGAACACTGTGAGCAGGACGCACTGCACTAACTGTAAATAGTCTAGCTGCCTGACTGTGGTACTAATAGGATCAAAAGAACACCAGCAGCAATTTTCTTCAGGTAGCTGTAAATACTGTAACAAGACAAGCCTGCCTGTCAGTAAGAAGATAACAGGAACGGATTCTAGCTAAACGGAATACAGTGTATATATATATATATATATATATGCAACACCTGGGATGCATATATATACACAATGCACTGTAAGTGCAGCTAACTCACTGATTGTCCTGCCTAATCTAGCTAACTCAAATGAAATGACACTGTCTCTCTGTCTATCTATCTCTCTTTCAACGCTGGAACACACACTACACAGGGCCGCCGTGCAGGCGGCCTTATATAGTGTGGGGCGTGTTCTAAACCCCCTGAGCCATAATTGGCCAAAGCCACCCTGGCTTTGGCAAATTACAGCTCTCTCTACTGACGGCGCTGTGATTGGCCAAGCATGCGGGTCATAGTGCATGCTTGGCCAATCATCAGCCAGCAATGCACTGCCATGCCGCAGTGAATTATGGGCCGTGACGCACCACACGAATTTGGCGCGAACGGCCCATATCGTTCGCAATTTGGCGAACGGGCGAACAGAAGATGTTCGAGTCGAACATGGGTTCGACTCGAACACGAAGCTCATCCCTAGTACAGATTGTGTCAGTAGGGCAGTGGACAGTGTCAGTAGTTTGATTTTTATTCTTTTTAAAATATTTTATTTTGTAACATTTTTTTTGGGATGAAATCTCAGTGGTCTAAACAGGGGCGAATATACACCACACAAGGCGATTAGGGTGTGCCCAGGCACACCTGGCACACCCTGTGCGCACGCCTATGCCCATAACTGTATCACTTCAGACAATACAAATTCCTCTGTTTTCCTAGAAGCCGCTTATCTTGGGTCCTATGAATCATTAAAAAAATGCATTATATCAAGGTCTTCGGGGCCCGATTCCTTTGACACTCTCCATGAAGGTGGTGATACGGGCATGGCAGTTGCAAGTTTGTGGGCGTCATGAGGATCCCAACAGTTTATAACCTGCCACTCCCTTATGGCACAATTCTTGCGTGCCAAAATTTCAATCTATCCCAGACCCAGAAATATGGGCAATTAAGGGTTTTACAAATATTGCAGATATCTGTGAGGGGAGGAAATTATTAGCCTTCGACACCTTAAAACAAAGGCATGATTTATCAAAAAGATTTTTTTTTTATTTATTTCTTCAACTCAGGCATGCTTTTTCTACTCAATTTGGTTTGAAACCCCTAACCATCCTTCAATCAAACATGGCATCTCTATTAAGAGATGACCAGCTGGACAAGCCCCTGTCCAATATCAATAAGGCACTTTTTCCATCAGTCCATTTTGGTCTGGAGGGTTTATACTCTGCATGGCAGGAAGATTATCCAGAACTGGACACAGAGGACTGGGAGGATGTCTGGGAGTACCCCTTTTTACAATTAATTGCAGTTTGAGACCATCTTATTTAGTATAAGTTGCTCCATCGCATTTATTTAACTTCCCTTAAATTGAGTAAAATCTATCTCGGGTCCTCTGGCCAATGTTGGAAGTGCCAGCAATGATGCAGATTTCCATCATATGCTATGGTCCTACCCCAATTTGCAATCTTTCTGGCATACAGTTATTCAGTTCATAACTTATCTAACCACTATCACAATCCCCAAACAGTCTTGGTCCGTTTACTGGGCTTGGTGGTTCCCTTGGCACACCGCAGAGCAACTAGAACCCTACTAGGGTTATTATTGTTCTATGCTCGAAAAGCAATTATTTTGAAATGGAAACAACCTATGGAACCCTCCTTATATTTTTGGAAGTCCTTAGTTAAAGGGGTTGTATGTAGGGTTGCCACATCATCCCTTTAATCCAGGACACATATTAATTACACAGGTTCAATAAAAAGTATAAAAAAAAGAAAAAAAAAAAAGATAAAGGCATCACACAATCACTCAGTAAAGCCTTAGCTCTTGCATTGCAAAGCCATAAAATTAATGCACCTTTCATTGCCTCTCCCATTCCTTTGTACTTCTGGCTTCCAAAAATACATCACCTGCTTTAACAAGGTTACTGATTCTGCAGTTAGGTACTGTATTTTCTAATGTTAGGGTTGCTGTGCTGATTTATGAACTGGTTAGAAAATAAAAATGTGCAAAAAAAAATATAAAATCCCCCTGATGGTGGTAGAATCAACCTCCAGTCTTCAATCTTCAGTTTTCATCTTCAGGGGGGGTTTTTTCCTCACTTTGGATCTGGAATCAGTGTCTTATTTTGTGGACTTTGCGTATATTATTTTATTTATTTTTATATTTTTTTTGCACTATATGAATTTCTTATCGCATGTTTTTTGTGTCGCAGCTTCTGCTCACAGGAGTATTTATTCACTTTTCACTAATAGCGCGGTATATACCCCCCTTACTTAACATGGTTAGAAAATAACACTGGAACAAAAGAGGACTTGTTGGTCATAGCTATCAATCAAATTATTTGCTTTATTTATTTCAAAGAATACAAGAGTAGATATTTGAAGTGACTATCAGCTTTGCCAATGTGAGAGATTTTGTTGCTCCTATTAATAGAAACTTCCTTCAACGACAAATGCTGTAGACAAGACAAATTACCAAGGTACAGTCCATCCTTGGATGATCTTTATTATTTAGTTGAATAATACAGCTACTGTACATTGTTCTGAGGTATACAAGCTCAAAAGTTTGCATACCCGGGCAGGAATCATGAACATTTGGCATTTATATTAGAAATATGACTGATCATGCCAAAAAACTTTCTTTTATTTAAGGATAGTGATCATTTATTGTCACATAGTTGTTTGGCTCATTTTTGAATCATAATGAAAACATAGACCACTCAAATAGCCCTGATCAAAAGTTTACATATCCTGGAATGTTTGGCCATAGTACAGACACACAAGGTGACACACACGGGTTAAAATGGAAATTAAAGGTTAATTTCCCACATCTGTGTCTTTTTACATTGCAATGAATGTCTGTGTATAAATAGTCAATGGGTTTGTTAGCTCTCATGTGGAGGCACTAAGCAGGCTAGATACTGAGCCATGGGAGCAGAAAAGAACTGTCAAAAGACCTGAGTAACACGGTAATGGAACTTTATAATGATGGAAAAAGATATAAAAAGATATCCAAAGCTGTGAGTATGCCAGTTAGTACTGTTCAATCACTTATTAAAGTGTTACTAAACCCAGGAACTTGCATTCACTATATTTGGTCTCCCACAGTATGCAGAACATGGAAATGCAATTATTTTAGTAAATATAAACTGCTAAATACCTTTTCTCATCAGCAGTATATAGAAGTGTAGGAGGAGTTTTCATTCTCCTGTGATTTTCCTATGAGGCTGCAGGACCCTTGATCCTCTGTCTGGACAGACAGATTGACCCTGTGTCGATCACATGCACCCTCCTAAGAAAAAAAAAAACAACTACAGTATTTAGCAGTACACACCAAACTGAGCATGTGCAGAGTGCCACCAAGGCTTGTTCTATCAGAAGATGGATTGGGGACAGTGGAAGAAGGGGGGGATCAGATAAGACAGAATCAAACAGCTTTTTTACACAATGCGCATGATTAACCCCTTAGGTACCACAGTGAGTATAACAAGTATGATGCTTTACTGCATATACAGACTCATTTTACTGTTGTGGGTTTAGTAATACTTTAAGAAATGGAAAATTCAGGGATCTCTTGATACCAAGTCAATGTCAGGTTGACCAAGAAAGATTGCAACCACAACTGCCAGAAGAATTGTTCAGGATACAAACAAAAACCCACAAGTAACCTCAAGAGAAACACAGGCTCTTTTTCCAGAGTGCCAGGGCTGGGCTCAGCCCTTCTCTGAGCTGGCCGCTCAGCTGTCGGCTAATTGACAGCTCGTATCTCTCCACAGTTACTCAGCTGTTGATGATATCCTGCTCGTCAGTCCTGCCTACTTAAGCTGTCCAGCCCAGAGGATTTCTGCCTTCGTCTTGGTCAACATCACAGAGACTATCTCCTGTATTCCTGTTAAAGACTTGCTTGGCTGACATCCCTTCTGGCTCAAGATCCTGCTTGCTGTTTTACTACGCTCATCTCCGGCTCCCTGACATTTGGCTTGTCTGACTATCCGTTCCGGTTACCAAACTTTGGCTATGTTTTGACTATGTTTGTTCTATTTACTTTTATTATTAAACAAGTGTGATTTAACTGTACTTCTGTCTCGGTCTGATTTCATGGTCTCTGACAGTTTTTTTGAGATT
This sequence comes from Aquarana catesbeiana, assembly GCF_042186555.1. Taxonomy (NCBI): domain Eukaryota; kingdom Metazoa; phylum Chordata; class Amphibia; order Anura; family Ranidae; genus Aquarana; species Aquarana catesbeiana. The sequence goes on along the minus strand of NC_133325.1, from coordinate 578,042,039 downwards.
GGATGAGCAGGATCACCGCATGGATCAGTTTGCCATGGCATTACAAATGCTTCTGAGTCGCACGGTTCACCTGGAATCTCCCACTGTGGCTGCTCTGGTACAACCTGTGTTGCAGGCCGTCCCTGTTGCTGTGCCAGTCTCTGTGCAGGCACCCGCCTCGAGTATTACCTCTATAAGAGGTATGTCTGTTTCTGCTCCGCTTCCCCAGTGATTTGGGGGCGATCCAGTCCAATGCAGAGGGTTTCTCAACCAGGTTGAGATATACTTTGAGATGCTGCCTGTTGTGAATTCATGAAGAAATACATTTTATATTTACTGGCAGAAACATGAGAGTTGCTTAGGCTTTAAAAAGTAGATGAACTGTGATGTTGCAATAATTGAACTGTTCCCCTCTTGGAACCATTTAATGCAAAATAGATGAACTCACACACTTTACAAAGCTTAATGCATCAACCATCTCTTAAAGTTTTACAAGCCTACTTTGAGACAGAAACTAAATGGAACAATGGCCGTTCTCAGTCACAAAACAAGGAGATATTTACATGGTTTTAGTGGATAAACAAAAACTACCCTTACAGCCATAGGAAACAAGGTTATACAGACTGTTATCACATAGAAATTACCTCACCTGGCCTAAACCATTGTGTTCGAGTGAGGAACTGTTTAAATAGCTAACACTTTGGCCAACAAAACCTATTGTGTGAATTTTTAGGGACTATTTGGACAAACTGAGCTAAACTATCTAAACATCCCTTGAACGAAGGTCAATTCAACACACGGTGGGAAAGATTTGAAGTTTGTGCAAGTCAACAATATTTTTAAAAGTACCTATAAGGTTATGATCTGTCATTTCAAACTATGTATGATAATATAAGTCACCAGGGGCGTTGCTAGGGGGTGGCTATTGGGGCTATAGCCCCGAATCTGAGGCCCATAGCCCCGAGTCTTTTGCCACAGGGTCCCTGCCTAACCAGCAGGTTGCATGAGAGAGGCGGAGGAGAAGAGAGAAGCGAGCAGGCGGACGAGCAGAAATTACATCTCTCTCCGTCCGCTCCACATCAGCGCTCTTCACAGCTGTGCCTCTTGAATTTGGGAGCGAGGTACGGCGAGCAGCAGAGAGATGACATCATCTCTCACTGGCCGCCACACATCAGCGCTCTTCCACCCTCACAGCTCGGTGTAGTGGAGGTCACGTGCTTCCTGTCATCGTGCAGTTCCACTTTGCAGCCAGACCCCCTTGCTTCAATATTGGAGGTGCGGCGGGGAGCAGCGAGATGACATCATGTCTCACTGCCCGCCCCGCATCACCGCTCTCCTGCTCTCACTAAATGGACCAGTGCCGTCAGCTTGCCACCAATGCAGCGTTAATGCACATTTGGTTGCACTGGTTGGCATGGCAAGTGACAATCCACATCAGTTGGCAAGTGACAACCCACATCTGGTGGCCGATGACGTGGCAAGTGACAATCTGCAAATGGTGGTAGGAGATGTGGCAATCTGCAAATGGTGCCAGGAGATGTGGCAAGTGATAATGTGCAAATGGTGGTAGGTGACATGGCAAGTGACAATCTGCAAATGGTGGCAGGTGACGTGGCAAGTGACAATCCACATCTGCTGCCAGGCCGCGGGCATGCAAAAATGTTGGTGACCGCTGCTATGGGCTCTAGCCCCAGATCTTTTGCAGACATAGCAACGCCCCTGTAAGTCGCAGAGACATATGACAATTTTAGTATTTGCGGACCCAACAACTTTGGTATAAAGAAAATATATATGAAAGTGTGATTTTATAAGTAGAAGTGTTTTAAGAAACTAATTGGTATTATGAAAAACATATAATTATGATTATAACTATATAAGACTGTATCCTATGTTTAGATAAACAAATATTCATTGGAGATACCAGAGTTTTACAGGTATCCATATAGATAATCATTAATATAATCAACCAGAATATTTAAAGGTATATACTTGTAGCGCTGGTAGATTTGCAATCTACCGCATGTTAGGTAAATTTAGTAAATTGTGTGTTAGGAAGGTTAAAAGTTCCCCTCTGTTCCAGCTTGGCTAACGTTGTGGGTGTTTCCGTGCTGACCGGTGGGTGTCGCTGTTACCACTGGTCAGGGTTGGAAAGGCAACGTGTTGAAGCGTATGGATGCTCCTCTGTCCCGGAGGCATGCTCGGTGGAGGTGGTACTCCGAGTTGCATCCTGGGTGAGGGTATTTATGGGACAGATGCCATATTTTGGGGTTCGTTTTACAGCCACCTGCTGGCCCTCCTGGACGACAGGTATGCGTTAAGGAGCTACCTCGTGGTCCTCCGTCAAGGAGGGACACGATACAGCAGCACAGGGGTGGATCCAGAGGCTTGTCTGGAGCCTGCCACCCCGGCCGAGGAATGGTTCTGAGCTGTCGGTCCTGTGTGGTGAAGCTGGACAACCGAGGAGATCCCAGGAGAGGACCCGTCTTGGAGAGATCACACCGCATGCTGGTCTATAGAGAGGCCTGGTGACTTGGTTGGAGGACGTATCTAAAAGTAACCATACAGCATAGTGTTGCCGGCTCGGCCTAAAGGTTCAAGCACTGTGACTGAATATCACTACAGCAAATCTATACATCCTGTGGCAGAGGATCGTACGGATTTTATTCCCAAACAAGTCTGTGGCAGAGACTTTGATTCGTGCTGCGTACTGGCTGCTAGACTGGTGAGAGAGGCCTATCCAGACGAGCAAGGAGTGTGTCCCACGAGGGGAGCGCATTTCAAATAGTATTTGAATTATACCAAGACCTTTTGCCAAGAGAACCCTTTCAGAGAATATTTGAGTTTCTTCTGCGAGTTTCCTTTCCACCTCTTTTCTGCTACTTCCTAAGTCGTTTGTCTAATAAAGCATTGAAAACGTACTCCAGTGTTGGTGCGTGTGTCGTCCAGAAGTAAACTCAATGGAACCCCTAGACCCGGTGTCGGTGAAACCGAGGGAAGCAGAGTGAAGGTAACAGACCTGCTTAAACCAGTAGCTCCACCGTGAGTTAGTGCTACATGTGGGTGCGTCGTCCGGGATTTGTTGACCGTCAGTTGCTGCAACCCAGTGGAGTGTTTTACCGGGAGTTTACAGAGAGAGCTGGACTTTGAAAGAAAATCTTTTCAGAAAGAGGAAAGGTTACACTGCAGGACTTTGCTTCTAAGTGCGTAGACACTGGGCGCCAGAGAAAGGCCTGGGAGTTACGTGACTGGAAGAACAAGTGTGAGGAGTTACCCTACTTGCTACCGTGTAGGACGCGTGTATGTGTTTGGCACCAGAGGGAAAGAGAGGCCTCGTGATCGTGTTGAGAAGATCAGAGTGTGGCCATGTCTTTTTCGGCGTTGTAATCGGTTGTGGGACCCAGAGTGTTATCTGCAAGCACCGTGATGAATAATGTGCAATCTGGGACTTTGCTCACGGATACTGGAGTTCGATTGAAGCCGCAGGAGAGGTTTGTCCTGTATACCTTGGGAGATGTTGAGGGATTGGGCATGACCTGCCATCGGTGCGAAGGATTGGCCGTGCTCACAGTGTGGAGAGTACCTGTTTGTGGTGGAGCAACCTACCATGTCGCCCCGTGCCTATCGGATGGATTGGGTGACAGGTATCGCTACAGTGGAAGCTGCTATTGCTACAGAGAGGGAGCGACGGGCTGCCACTTTGCCTGTTGCCACTGACAGTGTTCCAGAAAGAGACTTTGTTGCTGTTGTCTCGCCCAGAGACATTACTTTGGTTCCTGAGTCCACTACGCCTGCTCCTGTGGTGCCTACTCAGAAGAAGGTGGGCTATGTAAAGGCTTCCCGCGGCCGTGGCCGAGGCCTACCCCAGAGGATGCCTGAGCCGGAGCTACCAGAGTCTACGTCCGGAACGGGTAAGCCACTGTTGGGGACTGTAAATAAATATTTGCCAGCTGAAGAATTGAGAGACTCGGAAATAGAATCCATGTCGGATCTTTCCGGTGATGATGACTTATTTGAAACCATGTCGCAAGAGCTATTGTGGTCACAAGGCGAAGATGTTGCCTCCACAATGACTTTTCCTGAATGGACTGCCATGAGTCCTGGGAAGACGTCACCCTGTGTGGAAACACACAGTACTGTTGCTGGGACTTTGCCAGAGGCTACTAATTCACTACAGACACCGGCTGGGTCTATGGTGAGAAAGTCACTAAATTCTTGTGTACCGCCTGGTATGGGGAGAGACAGATCTTTGCCAAACGTTGCTCGCTTGCAACGGATGTTAAACAAGCATGTTGCCGCAGAATATGGGTTGGAGTTTCCCTATGTGCCCTAGGATGTTATGCGGGAAATTGAAGCTAATCAGGAACTTTGGTACAGTGAAGCTGTTTGGGACTACTTGTCTGTGCCTAAGCCCTTCAGAAGGACTGGATGTTCCGTCCAGATGGATGAACGTTTCAGCGGATGCTTTGTACATTGGAACTTCGGTCGGCACATCTATCCTGATAAAGTGGTAATCTGCAGACCAGGAAAGGACAATGTTGTGTACTTTATTACCACTGTGGATAAAGAAGGGAAATCGTTAACCTTACCAGATCCTTGGTTTTATTGGTAATTATGGACAATAGAACTTTGAAGTTACCTAGTTAGATAATTAATGAAGAAACTCCTGCGCTGTCAGAAAAACCTATGCTAAGGGGCACTGCTGCAACACCTAAAATGGCTGATCCAAACAGACAAAAGTGGTATGAATAAAGTGAGTGGTGATTGCGCTGTGATAAAAAGGGGAAAGGGGGAAGAGGAAAGGGAAGGGGCTAACTCAAATGTATAGAGAGGTGAGTGAAAAAATAAAACATTTTTTTACAAACGGTATAATGAGCATGAGGGCTAGTATCATACTAGCACATGAAAAATATTGTAGATTCTGAAACAAAAGAAAAAAAATTCTCAGTGCAAAAGGGCTAGTATCATACTAGCACATATGTGGTAACTCAGCAAATACTTATTGGTGACTCCAAGTAAATAAATAAATGGATAGATAGATAGATTAATCCCACCACCTTGTAGTACAAAGTGCTCAAACAATGAGTCATCAGTTCCAGAAAGGCAAAATGAAAAAATTATACAAAATATAACAGTATAATGAAATGTAATAAAGTGCGGTCTCATGGGCACTAAATTCGAATAGACTGAGGAAACAAAATTGCCTAAAACGTATAAAAAGCTATAAATGAGTGACAAATACAGTGTGGGTACAAAAAAATGAACCAAATATAAATCAAGAAAAGTCCATGTGCATGAGGGCTAGTATCATACTAGCACATACAAAATATTGTAAATAATGAAACAAAAAAAAACAAAAAAAAACAAAACAAACAAACAAAAAAAAGGAATCTCAGTGCAAAAGGGCTAGTATCATACTAGCACATATGTGGTAACTCAGAAAATTCTTATTAGTGACTCCAAGTAAATAAATAAATGGTGAACAGTCCCACCACCTTGTAATACAAAGTGCTCAAACAATGAGTCATCAGTTCCAAAAAAGGCAAGTCCACAAGCCACAGGAAAGGGAAAAAAGTCTTCAGTGGGGACACCTCTGTGCTCGCAAGCAGCTCACCTTACTGCTGCAAGACAACAGCTTGTAATTCAATAACAAATCACCAGCAGGCAAGGGTCCCATCCAGTAGTTCAGGCGATTCGGGTGGTGGGTGTGCAGGATGGTATATAAAAACCATAAGCAGACAGTATATGGTATAACTTCGTGGCGGCCAGAGTGGAAAAAGGGACAGGACACAGAAGGGGGATGCACTCACTTTTGTAAAATGAGTGTGGGCGTCAATCCAACGAACGCCGAGTTCGTATACCTCAAAAGGGTGTCTTCAAACCGTCCCCATTTCCTCAATGCTCGTCACAATAGGATGAATATATGTGGAGTGTTGGAAGAGAGTGCACATAGCGTGATCCCGTATATAAATCAGTTTATTAGGTTAAAAACAACATGGTACACTTACATTTAGCTCCAATCCTAGCGATATCGTCACGTCACGTGACTTCATCAGAGGAACAATCCTCTGATGAAGTCACGTGACGTGACGATACGCGTCAGGATTGGAGCACGGGAACTGTCACAGACTGACGATAGGATACGAGCTCAGTGCTCGTGGATGTTTTTTACTATAGCCTTCTGCTAAATGTAAGTGTACCATGTTGTTTTTAACCTAATAAACTGATGATTAACTGATTTTTCTTGATTTATATTTGGTTCATTTTTTTGTACCCACACTGTATTTGTCGGTGATTTATAGCTTTTTATACGTTAGGCAATTTTGTTTCCTCAGAGTATTCGGATTTAGTGCCCATGAGACCGCACTTTATTACATTTCATTATACTGTTATATTTTGTATAATTTTTTCATTTTGCCTTTCTGGAACTGATGACTCATTATTTGAGCACTTTGTACTACAAGGTGGTGGGATTGTTCACCATTTATTTATTTACTTGGAGTCACCAATAAGTATTTGCTGAGTTACCACATATGTGCTAGTATGATACTAGCCCCTTTGCACTGAGATTTTTCTTTTAATAAGTATTTGCTGAGTTACCACATGTGCTAGTATGATACTAGCCCTTTTGCACTGAGAATTTTTTTTCTTTTGTTTCAGTATCTACAATATTTTTCATGTGCTAGTATGATACTAGCCCTCGTGCTCATTATACCTTTTGTAAAACATTTTTTCATTTTTTCACTCACCTCTCTATACATTTGAGTTAGCCCCTTCCCCTTCCTCTTCCCCCTTTCCCCTTTTTATCACAGCGCAATCACCACTCACTTTATTCATACCTAGTTAGATAGTGACAGGGTAAAGAGGTCTGCGTGGTCAAGATCTATGGATCCTGTTCTGTGTTCAAATCCAAGGACTTCTTGTTTGCTAGCCGGATTTCTTTTATAGAGGAAAAAAAAAAGTTCTTATGCAGGGATGGACTCCTTAAGTATATATTTTTTTTTTCTAATGTAGATTGTGGGAGGAGAGTTTCCTTTTTAATGAGACTTTGCTCCTACTGTTGTATAGGATGTACTGTATATGTGTGTGCTTAACTATGTTTCCTTTTCAGGGATCATCAGATCATATATAGAGCTGGGAGGCTTTTCAGCTAGTTAGTGAGGTTGTGTACAATCATACTGTGGTTTTGTTTACGGCTGTGAACATAATGTTTTATAGATATAAGTCTCATAGTGTCTTTAAACTGTCCTTTCTCTCTCTCTTTGCCTATCCAAAGTTATAAGAAACTCAAATGCTTACTCTCAGGCTTGAGAGTTACTGTTACTGTGTCGGGACAACGTTGGGGACAACGTCTATTGTAGTGGGGGGAGTATGTAGCGCTGGTAGATTTGCAATCTACCGCATGTTAGGTAAATTTAGTAAATTGTGTGTTAGGAAGGTTAAAAGTTCCCCTCTGTTCCAGCTTGGCTGACGCTGTGGGTGTTTCCGTGCTGACCGGTGGGTGTCGCTGTTACCACTGGTCAGGGTTGGAAAGGCAACGTGTTGAAGCGTATGGATGCTCCTCTGTCCCGGAGGCACGCTCGGTGGAGGTGGTCCTCCGAGTTGCATTCTGGGTGAGGGTATTTATGGGACAGACGCCATATTTTGGGGTTCATTTTACAGCCACCTGATGGCCCTCCTGGCCGACAGGTATGCATTAAGGAGCTACCTCGTGGTCCTCCGTCCGGGAGGCCCACGATACAGCGGCGCAGGGGTAGATCCAGAGGCTTGTCTGGAGCCTGCCACCACGGCCGAGGAATGGTTCTGAGCTGTCGGTCCTGTGTAACGAAGCTGGACAACCAAGGAGATCCAAGGGGAGGACCCGTCTTGGAGAGATCACGCCGCATGCTGGTCTATAGAGGGGCCTGGTGACTCGGTTGGAGGACGTATCCAATAGTAACCATACAGCATAGTGTTGCCGGCTCAGCTTAAAGGTTCAAGCACTGTGACTGACTTTCACTACAGCAAATCTATACATCCTGTGGCAAAGGATCGTATGGATTTTATTCCCAAACAAGTCTGTGGCAGAGACTTTGATTCGTGCTGCGTACTGGCTGCTAGACCGGTGAGAGAGGCCTATCCAGACGAGCAAGGAGTGTGTCCCACGAGGGGAGAGCATTTCAAATAGTATTTGAATTATATCAAGACCTTTTGCCAAGAGAACCCTTTCAGAGAATATTTGAGTTTCTTCTGCGAGTTTCCTTTCCACCTCTTTTCTGCTACTTCCTAAGTCGTTTGTTTAATAAAGCATTGAAAACGTACTCCAGTGTTGGTGCGTGTGTCGTCCAGAAGTAAATTCAACAGAACCCCTAGACCCGGTGCCGGTGAAACAGAGGGAAGCAGAGTGAAGGTAACAGACCCGCTTAAACCAGCAGCTCCACTGTGAGTTAGTGCTACATACTCTTCTCAACATTATACACATGAAAATAGAACGTATTAACTTAAAAAGATAAACTCAAAACACATGTGAGACACCTAGTGGTTAAAGATGATATTATTTGAACTCACTAAATTTCCGGGAAAGGTAAATGATTACGTTTTTCATTAACCAATAGAACAGAAGCCACATCCTTTTGGGCAGAGCCATTATAATTTTTATGGTCTCATTATCTGAAATGGTATTTAGAGGCAAGTAAGATGCCATGGAGAGAAAAGAAGGAAGCTAAGGGGGAAAGCTCAGGGGGAGAGCTCAGAAAAAGAGGACAGGGATCCACGCTGAGGGGGAACACTGGGAGATACACACACTCCCAGACAGACTGACACTCATGCATCATGCATCAATACATATCTTTACATTCATGAAGATTCCTCAACACTTGATACGTGGAACTCAGAGGTCGCAAGAAGTAAATCCTCTTTAAGAGTATCCATTTTGAAAGCCACGGCAGCCATCTTAACTCTGGTAACCAGCCAATAGGAACAGTAGCCATCTTGGAATGGGTAATTATGTCATGTTGATTTTATCTTGTATGTTCTCTCAAATATTGAATTATTGAATGTTATACAATTGATAATCATTCTCCCGAATCAATAAACGCCTTGTAGATTTTTCTTTAAAGATTCAAGTTTTCATTATATTTTTGCATAGTTGCCACTTTTATTGACAAAACAAACATCTAATTTATTTCACATTGTTAACCACTTACTTACCTGCAGTATAGTAACGGTTGGACATGTGAAATACAGACGTTCTGTTTCATTGTCATACTCACAAGGCTATTGATTCTACCGAGAAGTTATCATGGTGGTATTATGTCAAAGGGACTGTACGCCCATTTTTGCAAGTGTTTTTTTGATTTTCAAGACGTTCATGTAACGCAATCGGTATTTTAATTTCATATAAGTATTTGTTTTTTGTCAACCAATAAATGTAACTATTTCGTATGATCACATGTCTCCGTGAATAAGTTTCATATGCATAGACTGTGTCATATAGATTGATTTTGTATCTTAAAAATATCCTCGTTAAAAATTACTCAATAATAATTACTGTGCGGGAAACCTGTCCTTAAAAAGGCACATACTTATGACTTACCTATTTATGACATGCCCCAGGCATTTTCCACGGACAGAAGCAAAGTAGGTTTTGTGATATCTTTACTTTCTGAGAAAGCCTTGGTCTGGGCAAACCCTCTACGGGAGACACAAAAGTCTTGAGTTACCCTGAGTTTGTGGACTCCTTTAAAAGGGTACTTGACGCTCCCGCACACTCCGCTTCTGCTGCCAAGTGCCTCATGTGCATCAAACAGAGTACGAGAACTGTTGCCAACTACACCATTGAATTTCGTACTCTGGCACCAGAGGTTGCTTGGAACAATGAGGCCCTCGTGGCTGCTTTTTCTCATGGTCTCTCGGATTCCATCAAGGATGAGATAGCAGCCCGAGATATACCCACTGAGCTGGAGAAGTTGATCACGTTTGCCATTCTCATTGACTCCAGACTCAGAGGAAGACTTTCTTTTAAGGAGCGCTTTCGGAAGCCTCCTGTATGTTTGCCTCTGAGCTTTGCAGTCCCACCCATGCCTTCCTCACCTTCCTTGCCTCCTGGTACCGAGTCAGTCAGTGAAGATGAACCCATGCACTTGGGCTTTACACATCACTCTGCGGATGAGGGAACCTTTAGCAGGAGGGAGAGATTGTTCCTTTATTGTGGCCAGGCTGGTCACTTTTTTAAGTCTTGTCCGGGGAACGCCCGAACCTTGAGGTCCTGTCATGGACAGACCTTAGGTGGCGTTGTTTCGCCCCCCAGTTATCCAGAAGGATAAGCCCCTGGTTTCGGTCACCCTTTCTTGGGCTGATTCGTTCATCGAGATACAGGCTCTGATCGACTCTGGGGCTGCAGGCCTGTTCATTGATGCTGCCTTTGTATCGAAGCACTCGATTCCACTGCAGCTGCGTGACACTCCTCTTGCCATTGAGGCTCTTGACGGGAGATCCCTACAGCCTGCCCATGTGACTCATGAGACGGATCCATTGTCCATGGCCGTAAGGGCTCTTCACCATGAGATAATCCAATTCCAAGTTATTTCCTCACCTAAGTTTCCGATGGTTATCGGTTATCCTTGGTTACAGAGGCACAACCCCTCTTTTAAATGGCTCCGTGCTGAGGTTCTCTCCTGGTCGCCACAATGCAGTACGACATGCTTCCAGAAGGATGCCAAGGTTCTGTGCAACTCTTACCGTGATTTTAGCGATGTCTTTGACAAAAGTCAAGCCGGTAGTTTGTCTCCACACCGGTCGTATGATTGCTCAATTGACCTTCAACCTGGTGCCATACCCCCTCGTGGCCGGGTTTACCCTTTGTCGATCTTGCAGGATAAGGCCATGGAGGAGTATGTTGCAGGCGCATTTTCTCGAGGTTTCATCCACAAATCCTCGTCTCCTGCTGGTGCTGGTTTCTTCTTCGTGAAGAAGAAGAGTGGTAAACTAAGACCTTGTATAGATAATGGGGGTCTCAATCATTTCACGATTAAGAATGCCTATACGATTCCGTTGATTACGGAGTTATTTGACCACCTCAAAGGAGCAACGGTTTTCACAAAGCTTGATTTGAGAGGGGCATACAATCTCGTGAGGATTAGGGAGGGTGATGAGTAGAAGACTGCGTTTAATACCAGAACAGGCCATTATGAGTACCTTGTAATGCCTTTTGGCCTTTGTAACGCCCAGGCAGTTTTCCAGGAATTTATTAATGATGTCCTCTGAGATTTGTTGCAGTTATGTGTGGGTTTATCTCGATGATATCCTCATATTTTCCAAGTCCCTGGAGAGCCACCACACAGATGTCTGTCGTGTGCTTCAGAAACTAAGAGAGAACAATCTTTATTGTAAATTGTAGAAGTGCGAGTTCCATCGTGAACAGGTTAAATTCCTGGGTTATGTCATTTCCACTGCTGGTTTTTTGATGGACCCAGAGAGACTTTCAGCAGTCCTACAGTGGCCGGGTTTATGTTTCCTGGGCTTTGCCAACTATTATCGGAAGTTTATTCGTAACTTCTCATCTCTGGTCAAGCCCCTAACTGATATGACCAGAAAGGACGGTAACCCACAGAGTTGGTCTCCAGAGTCCGTTAAGGCCTTTGAGAGTCTCAAGGCTGCCTTTGTTTCTGCTTATGTGTTGGCACATCCTGATCCTACATTACCTTTTATCTTTGTGGTTGATGCTTTTGAGACTGGCGCCCTTCTGTCTCAATGCCCTGCCTCTGAGAGTGCTTTGCATCCTTGTGCCTACTTTTCCAAGAAATTGTCACCTGCGGAGTGCAATTACAAGATTAGAAGAACATAGAGAAGGAAGCGCCACCTGAGTGTAGTATTAAAGACAACTTTAATGACACAGTATAAGGTCACACTTACAGGAAACAGGAAATAAAAGGCTCATCTGTGTGTTAATGATCCATGGTGAAGTCCTCAGATCCAGATCCGCTTTTCCTGCAGAGATGTAGGGCTGCAAACCATTGTAGCTCGGCCTAGATCATATCCTGTGGCCGTCAGGAAGAGGCTGGGGCCGGCCTGGAACGCACGTGATGTCACGGATCACGCAATCACTTCCGGGAGCACTTCCGGGGGAGGACTTCCACACAAAAGAGAGAAGAAGCTGGATTGGCTACGCGCTCAGAGCTACTGCTCCTTCAATTGGCCTGAGATTAAGGTGTGAGAAATGTGCTATTTATATGCCGGCGCCATGGGACAACAGGTCCCAGAGTTGGCCAAAAAGAGCACAGCGCTGACATTGGACTGAACGGTGTGCAATAAAGGGAAAAATGATTTATACACATATATCAAATATCTAAATTTATATAAAAGAGTGGCATTTAACATCATGGGAAAAATCAATCAGTACATTAGAGTCCTCAAACATTGTGCTTTCCTCGATCCAGATCTTCATACCGAATGGACGCACATATCCGAATTTTGCACTGTAAAATGGATGGGTGTCACCACCCAAGAGAAGCCCTTAAAGATAAGATTATTTCTCTTTGCAAAACTATCTGTGACGCTATTTCCCATTTACCATTCAACTGGTTTAGCATGCTAAAAAGGAACACAATTAGAAATGAAGATAACACCATTGCCTATAAACTTGGTAAATTTAGAAGGGATCTGTTTGACTATAACACCAACCAAGTGTTTAGTTGGAAGCAGACTAAGCACCGCCGCCATGACAATCACCCTGGCCCCCGTCCACTTATGTCCATCCAGCCACATGGGAACAACTTCAGACCCAGTCTGGCACCCAAACCAATGTCACCACATCCATCCAAGTATACACCTAGACCTTGGCAGTTGCCTTGGCATACTCCTCAGCCTCAAATTGGACCCAAGGCATTTACTGCCAAGCCCAAACGTTCCAGGAACAGACCCAAAAAGGCTCATACGGGTCTCATTCAGGTACAGAAACCCTCCAATAATGACAATCCTACACAACCATCTTCTTCTGCCCAAGCAATAGATCCCACGGATGTTCCCAATACACTCAACTACCTATTCCTACCCAAGAACAGGATCCCCTCAATGATCTACAAAATACATAAGGTAATCACCCTGAATCTACTAATGAACAGCAGCCACTAGCCTGGATAGAAAATTTACCTCTTACTCAACTGTATAAACCCAAATCCCCTAAGAGCCACCAGTAATGTTTTTTATGATCTACCCCACCCCCGCTGATCCTCACCAAAAGAAAACAGAGAAGAGGATGGAGGGGGAGAAGAGGAAGGAAGACTAGGAAAAATGCGGAAACTATCAAAATTTACAACCTTTCACGCACTCAACTGAATGCATATGATACCTTCCTCCTCAGTAAGGCACTAACTTTTGCCCCCACTATGCAACCCGATCCTTTCACACTATTCAAAGATCTTAATAAATTTATTAGAGACCTTACAGTCCAGAGATATTTTAACATACAATCTTCCAAACAGGCACCTACCTCTGAGGTTACCAATCAGATACCATCTGTTACAGATAATGTCTCACTCGATGATACCAACAAACCTGTACTTGCTCAACTTGAGGAACTATACAACGAGAATTACAACGCAGATCTATTATGACTTACATAACATTGCCCCACGTCACCCCCAGTTAGATACACTACACTATGTCCTAAATCAATCTTTAATCCCACACACAATAAAGGTCCCTATCTACAGACCTTTTACCAAGTCATATACTCCGACCTCATCAAAATGTGCAAAGTCGATCCCAAGCATACTTACATCAATTCTAACCTTTCTCCATTAGAACACAAGGCACTTGAATAGCTGACGCAGAATGAGTCCATTTTTATCAAACCTGTGGATAAAGGGGGTAGTATAGTGATTCAGGAGAGGATTGATTATACCCTCAAATCACGTAGACTACTCTCTGACACTAATACCTATTCCACTCTCCCTAGTGACCCTTCATCCCAGTTTGCTCTCGAAGCCTCTATACTTGTCAATCAAGCCCTCACAGATGAAATCATTTCCAAATCAGAAGCCTCTTTTTTCAAGAAAAATTTCTATAAATTCCTATATTTTTACCACTTACCAAAAATTCATAAAGACCTTACCAATCCCCCGGGCCGTCCAATAGTAGCAGCCATGGACAGCGTTACCAGTGGCTTCTCTATTTATAACGACCAATTCCTCCAACCTTTGGCACAAAACCTCCCCTCAAATATACATGACTGACCCCACTTACTTGATATGCTTAAGCCTTACACATGGGAACAAAACTACTGGTGGCTCTCCCTTGATGTGTCATCATTATATACATCAATTCCTCATGATGTAGGAGTATGGGCCGTCGAACATTTCTTGGCCAATGATTCCCTTACTAATCCTCGGCAAGCCAACTTTATTCTTGAAGCCTTAGTCTTTTGCCTTAAGCATAATTATTTTGAGTCAGAGGGCACACACTACCTACAGATCAATGGCACAGCTATGGGGGCCAACTTTTCTCCCAGCTATGCCAACCTCACGATGGGATTCTGGTAAAATACGTATCTTGCAGCTGACCACCCCTTTGCCATCCATGTGATGTACTACGGTCAATATATCGATAATATAGTAATCATTTGGGATGGCACTTTTGATGACATTGTTGCTTTTGCATAGTATTGTAACTGTAACACTTTGGGTCTATCCTTCACCTATGTGGCTGACCCCAATACTCTGGCATTTTTAGACCTTGAACTCTGTCATGACAATGGAATTATATATGCAAAAAATTTCATTAAACCCACTGCAGGCAATTCCTTCATACACTCTGGCAGCTGCCACCACCCCAGATCGGTCAGTATAATCCCCCGCAGTCAGTTTTGCCATTTACAGAGGAACTGTACTAGAGATTTGGACTATGATATCCAGGCCCACTTCTTTCTAAGAAATTTCTAGACAAAGTATACCCTACCCCACTTATAGATGCGGCCTTCAACAACTACCGTAACTTACCCACAGGTTCTAGTAACCCATCATCTGCCATTAAACAACCAACACGTTTTATCACACAATTTCATGACAAATATAGAAAAATGGAAAAAAATTGTAGCCGCACAATGGTCTATCCTTCTAGAAGATCCCCATTTAAAGAACACAGTAGATAATAAACCAAAAGTGGCATATAGGAAATCTAGAAATATAAAGAGCAAAATGCCACCCAGTAAAACCAAGCTTGTTCAACCTACCTCATGTTAGGTTCAACTTTTAAATAAGTTGCTTTAAGTTTATATTGCTTTGTCTAATTATTGCTTCTTATAGGAATTAAGACACAGAGTCAGGTATGTCTGTATCAAAGTTCTGAGCATAATGGACTGCTGCCTTTACTCTTTCAAAGGCCTTTTATAGGCAATTATACAAACAATAGCATTAGCACAACCCCCCACAAAGGGCAAGGGTAAACAACAACAGGAGTCACCTGGGCTACGAACACAAGCTTCAACACCATGGCAATACAGTTACAAGAAAACAAAAGCAGCTTCAATCGAGTTCAACAGCCAAAAAGTTACATTCATAACAGATTTACACGTAGGCATTATATTAAGTGAGAACTCTAAATTAAATCCCTGACCTTATCAATTTCCCCCTTTGACATCATCCTCTCCTTCCCCCTGGGTCCTCATGAATAAGTTCTAGTCAGTTTTTCCCCAGAGTCCTTTCCCTGACTGCGAGTTGTCAGAGGGGTAGAACCCATCCCCCTAGGTATTACCAACATCTTAAAATTCAAGAAGAGGAGTTTTATAGGAGTAGGGTGATGTCAATACACATTTATCAGTATGCCCTGTCTATTCTCCTAATTTTCCTATTTATTTTCCTGTATACACATATATTCGTGATTGTAAGTGATATTAATATTAGAATAATAATTACCATTGGACTTAACAACCAGTGAAAGGTATTGGTTGCTGTAGAGGACATTCCACTAAATATTTCCCACCAATGTGGTGCAGTATCCTGTTGTATCTGTGAGGAAAGATGCACTAGTCTACCTTTGTCAACTATTGCGGATACAAGGTTATTCTGTAGGGTATGTTCTAGTGTTTCTATGTGTTGTCTTAACAACTCTGATTGTTCCAAAACCTGTTTTAGTGGGTCTAAAGAAATTATAAAGGGTGTAGTGTCAGTGAGATTATGTATCTCATAAACTGAAGAGAATACCTTATCGGCGTCTGGTTCAAAAAGGTAGGTATCGTTACCCCATTGTAATATTTTAATCTTTTTTATACATCCCGCAAACGGCGCCGATCTATTTAACGCTAACATGGTGCAGTTGTCATTAGTAATGATACAAATATGCTGGGGTCCTATTTCTATGAATCTATTGTTCACATTTATTGGTGTTCTTTGCATTTTGCATATGCTAGTTTGGTATTTTAACAAGCAAGGTTCATATACTGGGGAACTTCTGCCACATACCATTCCCTTATTAGTTCCTTCACATAGAGTTAAATCATGGGTTCTGTTTCCTTTATCTACATATTTCCCATATATTTCTGGATACCAAAACTCGTCTTTAATTACTAGTGGCATGACCACTATTTTACACATTTCCATTACATCTGCTACCCGGTATGCTTCGAACCTTCCTACGCACCATTTCTCCTCACATTCTATCTTATCCCCTTTTACTTGGAACCATACACCATCGTCAGTTAAACCCTTAAAATATTTCATCCAGGTATGATAATTTCCCAACTGTAGTTCAGTCCTGGCCCTATTTATTTGTATATGATAGGATAAGAGGTTAAAAGAGCACTGTGTGAAATTTACAAACTGTTGACTTTGATTCCACAGCTGGAGCTCTGCTCCTATCGTGTGATTTATTAACCCTCCCAAAAATTGTAATAGGGGTATTTCTTGCAGTTGGGTTTCAAAAGTGGTGGGTAACCATTTGCTTGTGATAGTCAAGCTGTCAGCTATGTGTCCCCCTGCATGCTTCCATCTGTTGTTAATTTCTTCTATCTTTACCGAGTTTAAAATTCCCATCCCTGTACCTGTCAGTCCCAATAGTGTGTCGTACCATTCTCGTTTATACCTACACTCCGGTATCGGGGGAAAGGTGATATTGAATTTTATTTTTGTTTTCTGTTGAGATGTTGATACATTTATGCAAGTGTTTGGTACGGGTGTTAATATGGAAGATTCAATTATTGGCGTTACTTCTTCCTCCATTTGTATGTGAAATCCATAGGCCTCTGCATTCCAATACCACCCATCATTTCTCTCTTCCCTCCACCAAGAGGCACAGAGGAAAGTACTTGATTGATTAACGGTAATATCTGTCAGATTAAACATCCCTTCTGATATATTTTCTCCCCCTGCTTTATGGACTAATATTTGGTACATTTGTCCTACCACCCGTTCCCGTGCTTGTTTCCACGTCTGTGAAAGGGATATTTTATGGCACCTATGATTTTTACTGTTATTGAAAGGAAAGCGCATATTGTCATTCCACTGGAAGGTTATAGATACTTCTGAGAGTGGGTCTGCCTGTATCCATGCAATACCTACATCTATATGAAATGGTCGCCTGTGTCCTTTAACAGTGTAATTACCTACATCATAATACTTATTCATCTCATATCCTGAATCATTTGCTACTTTAGGATCATCTATAACCCATTGAAAGTTTGCTGTTTCCTCTACCTCAATTACATTAATACCAGGAGTCCATGCATGTATTTGTAAAACAACAATTTTCAACAGAAAATATGTAAGTAGATATTTCATCATGTTGTTTTCTCGGGTTGTTTCTTGCAGTGTGATGCGTGTATCCAGGTAGGTTTTCCTTCCAGCTTTACTGAAGTGGCTGTGGTCAGAAGCACTTGATAAGGACCTTCAAACCTTGGCTCCAATGTCTTTCTGGTGTGTTTCTTTACATATACATAATCCCCTGGTAGCAGAGTATGTGTACCTGCTATTGAATTAGGGTCTGGAAGAGAAGAATACACACTTTTGTGGATCTTAGTTAGACGTTGTTGTAATTGTATTACATATGCAGTCAAACTATCACATTTCAATTGCATACTCTGTGGAAAGTATAAACCTAATCTAGGTGCATTCCCAAAAAGTATCTCATATGGGGATAATCCTGTCTTTCCTGTTGGAGTGTACCTTATAGAGAACAAAGCCAAAGGCAGACATTCAGGCCATGGTTTGTTTAACTCTTGCATGGCTTTTTGTATTTTTAACTTTATTGTCCCATTTACTCTCTCCACTGATCCCGAACTCTGTGGGTGGTAAGGGGTGTGAAAACTTTGTTGAACCTCTAACATGGTCATCACTTCTGCATGATTTCTCCTGTAAAGTGTGTCCCCCTATCTGATTCTATGGTTTCAGGAAGACCAAACCTAGGTATTAACTCAGTGATCAGTTTCTTAGCTGTGGCTTTAGCTGTAGCCGATTTTACTGGATAACTTTCGGGCCAACCTGAGAATAAATCGATACACACGAGGACAAATTCAAAGGGGCCGCTCTTAGGCATTTGTATGTAATCAATTTGCAGTCACTGGAAGGGGTATTGGGCCCGGACCTGGTGTTTTCGTGGGGTTTTCACTTTCTGTCCTGGGTTATTCAGGAGACAGATTTGGCAGGCTGCACAGTAGTTTCTTGCAGTGCTACTGAATCCAGGGGCGAGCCATCCTTGGTTCACAATCCTATACATGGAATTGGAACTGACGTGTGTGGGTAGGTGAACTGCCGCTGCCATTGCTGGGTACAGAGAGGCAGGTAGGCATATTTTGCCCCCTTCCCTCCATACATTGTCAAGGTCTGGTGCTGCTCCCATTCTGACCCACTTATCTTTCTCGCTCTCCCCTGCTTGCTCCTGTAATTTACTCAGCTGCTGCCATGTTGGTTCTGGGATACTCACCTCTACTGCTGCTAAGGTCTCAGGGCTTCCTTCCCCTAGAGCTGCCTGTTTTGCAGTCAAATCTGCAAATGCATTTCCTTTTGCCTCAATTGTTTTTGCGCTCGTGTGTGCCGCTATCTTCATGATGGCAACTCGTTTAACCTTTTGAAGATTGTTCAGGACTCTCTTAATCCCTTCTCCATGTTTTACAGGTGTACCTGCTGCTGTCAGATAACCTCTAGCCTTCCATATATGGCCATAATCATGCGCTACGCCATAAGCGTAAGCGGAGTCAGTGTAAATATTCCCTTCTCGTCCTTTTAAGTATTCTAGGGCTTGTTCTAAAGCTTTTAATTCTGCTTCTTGTGCTGACATGTGGGCTGGTAAGGGCTGTGCGTCAATCACCTGTGTATCAGTCACTACGGCATAACCTGTGTGATATTTACCCTTGTCATCAGCAAACCTACTGCCATCTATGTACAAAGTGTACTCAGCGTTTAAAATTGGTGTATCTGTAACATGTGGGAATCCCATTGTCTCCTGTTCCATGAGCTGAAAACAATCGTGTTCATCTACTTCTTTAAACAAAAGAGTGTCAGGTACCTCATTTCCTTTCTCACTAGTACTATTAGTACTATCATTCCCCCTTGCCAAATCTGGTGACTGAAGAGGCAAAAAGGTAGCCAAATTTAAAGTTGTACAGCGCTGAAAAGTGACATTTGGAGGTAAAAGTAAAGTACACTGTAACCTTAATTGCCTAGCCATGGAAATGTGTTTGGGCTGTACCTGAGACAAGATTGCATGTATGTCATGTGTGGTGTGTACTACAACTGGATTGTCTAGAACAATCTCTGATGACTTATCTATGATAATTGACACTGCAGCTACCGCCCGTACACAAGACGGTGAACCTCTAGATACTGGATCTAATGCTGCTGAAAAGTAAGCGACTGGTCTTTGTTTTACATGTGCCTGTGTCAGAACACCTGTGGCATGTCCAGTGATCTCAGCAATGTACAGATTAAATATCTTGGTGTAATCTGGTATACCAATAGCCGAGGCAGAAATCAACAACTTTTTCAAAGTGATAAACGATTCATAAGCTACTTCTGTAAGCATATACGGTACAATTTTCAAACAATCGTATAATGGCTGCATCAAAGCGCTAGCATGTGGTATCCACTGTCTACAATATGACACGATACCTAAAAACATACGCAATTGTTTGAAATTCCGTGGGGGTAACATTCCCTTTATCACTTGAACCCTCTCCTCAGTGAGATGTCTTGTACCCTGTGATATACAATGTCCCAAAAAGATAACTTTCTCCTGACACACTTGCAACTTTTTCTTATTAACCTTGCAACCTTTTTCTGCCAAAAATCGCAACAAATTAAGGGTAGTGGCCAAACAAGTTTCCTTGTCAGGGCAGCATAACAATAAATCATCTACATATTGTAACAATACACAGGAATCTGGTGGTACCCATTCTCCCAACACCGTTTGCAATGCTTGCGAATACAAGGTAGGTGAATGCGCCATACCCTGCGGTAGGCGTGTCCAGGTTAGTTGCCGATTTTTTATTGAAAATGCGAACCATGGTTGGCATTCTTCAGCAAGTGCGACAGAAAAGAAAGCATTCGCTAAATCTATAACCGTAAAGTAAATACTAGTTGAGGGTATTTGTGACAGTAATGTATGTGGATTGGGTACTAAAGGTGTCATTGGCGCTAGTATTTTGTTGATTGCTCTGAGGTCTTGGACCATCCTATACTTAACCGGACTACCGGCTATCGTTTTCTTTTTAACCGGGTACAAAGGAGTATTTGCCGGTGATTTTACTTCTTTTAAAACTCCACTTTTTAAGAAGGATTGGACCTGCATTTCAATGGCCGCCTCTTGGGGTGCACTGAGTGGATACTGTTTTTGTTGGGGTAGCACCGCTCCTGGAATCAGCTGTAGGGTAACCGGAGGTATGGGCAAAAGTCCAACATCAGCCGGATGCTTTTCCCATAGTTCTTCCGGAAGGGTTGACAAGATCTGATCCAAATCTGGAGGTGATGGACCAGACAGTTCTGATTCCTCCTCCAGGTATTGTATCAGGTTACACATCTCCACGTGTTCTTGATCATCGCTTATAGCTAAGGTGACAGTGCCATCGGGGTGATAGGTAATGTTAGCCCCTATTCTCCGTAAAATGTCAGCTCCTAGCAAATTAGTGGGGGCTCCTCTAGATACCAGAAAACGTGAAAGGAACATATGGTTCCCTACTTTAACTTTTAAGGGTTTTGTGAGCGGGGCGTCTGCTAAAATGCCATCATATCCAGTTATTAATAAAGTGTCAGGTGATTCTTGCTCAGGGAGTAGTTCAGAATCAGAAATTAAGGAACGTGAAGCGCCTGTATCAACTAGACAAGAGATTTTCTTATTACCAATCGTTATAGTAGTCTTAAGCATCTTAGTTTTGGATCTTTCTAAAACTGGGGCGAGTCATGCTCGTGGACCATCTCCCTGTTGCCTAACATCACCATTATTGTTGTCCCTAGACCAGTTCCTCCTCTGATTAACTGGGTAATCAACACCCTCCTTTCCCTCATCTCTTATTCTCTTTCTGCAGTGGCGTCTGATGTGGCCAGTCTTGTTACAGTAATAACAAGTAAGGGGTTTGCGATAGGAACCTCTGCTTGGTTCTTGGGAATCTACAACCGTATTGATTGCCGGATGTTTTCGACTTCTGTTTTCTGCTAAGTCTGCTTCTATACCTTGTGCCTTTTGTAACAAGGCCCCTCTATCTCTAATTGCCCTCCACTCTGGTGTGCAGGCTTTCAGTTTTTCACTTATCTGTGGAATTAATCCTTCCATAAACTGTCTGTTAAAGGTTCGGATTGTAATTGGCAGTGCTAAATCCATTCCCTCGTCTGCCATCATACTTTCCATTGATAAGTAAAAGTCTGATACCGTCTGCCCTGGCAGTTGTTTCATGGGTGAAGTGGATCCCCTCTCTTGCTGTTTTGCCTGACAAAAAGCGTTTAACAAAACAAGAAAAGGCTCCCTTGAGCCGATATGCCTGACATGTCCGTCTTGCAGATTGCCGTCTGCATCGGCTACTTCCACAGGTCTATGCGGACCTATCTCTGTCATAAACTGATTGAACATAGTCAAAGTCATTTTATGTCTACACAAATCTTCCCCGTCCTGCCAAGCCGCTCTATGTGTATTCATTAACTGGGTCACAAATCTACTGAAAGAAGCCGGCTTAGCTACTGGATCTGGGGCATTCTGAATTAGAGCCATGAGTGTGTCTGCCGACCATGGTTTCCAGGTATAGATGGCCACATTGCGGTTAACCACGGCTGGTGCATTTGGATGCTGTGGGTCCCCGTGTTGGAGATTTGGTAATGTTACCGTTCGTGTGGTGACGTGTACTGGGGCTAGAGGTTCTGGGTGAGGTTTTTGTGCTCCACAATGTACACATTCTTGTGCCCACTCGGGATTTTGTGATCCACAAATCTGGCAAACCCATCCTCTACCCTCAAGTACAGGATATAACCCTGACTTATGTGAAT
This sequence comes from Aquarana catesbeiana, assembly GCF_042186555.1. NCBI lineage: Eukaryota > Metazoa > Chordata > Amphibia > Anura > Ranidae > Aquarana > Aquarana catesbeiana. Next base: position 578,019,627 of record NC_133325.1, on the reverse strand, counting down.
TTTTCTCTATATCAGTGTATGGGGGTGGAATGGTTGAAGTAATATTATTTAAGCTTTCAACATTTTTTGTTCTTCTATCTTTCATATCCCAACCATCACAATCTGTATTATATTTCCACCCCTCTTCCTTAAGGTTTCTATTTGAAACCTTAATTAAGCATTGAACCTGACGCATCCATTGCTTCTCTAACACCTCTCCTTGTCTGTCCCTTTTTATTTCACTCCATACATCCGGGTCTAAACCCGCTGCTCCTTTCACCTTAAATTTACGAAGGACATCCTTTAAGTCCCGTGCTTCATCTTCCCCACAGATGTTTTTAATTATCTGTGGCACTGTGTAATGTGCCACAATTCCCTGACGGGGTTTTGTGTTCCTCTGGCCCATTCTGACAGTCCTGCCTAGGTAGCGTGTGGGACACTTATTGTACAATATAAAACACTTAACCAAGTTACACTAGTTCCTCGTTGCCTTTTCCTCCTAGGATGCCAGAATACTAAAAACCTCTCCTAAATGAGATTTTTGAAACCGAATTACTTTATATGCTAGTCAACTGACAAATATTATGACCAGACTGACGACTACAACATATACAAGCATTCCTTGAAGTGACCAGGTATCCGACTAGATCTCCGGGCTTTATGGAGACCTCATTCCCTCCCCGTACCTGGGAATCCCTCTCATACACTCTTATCCCTGCTTTATGGAGCAGACAGGGCTTATACTCTCAACCCGTCTATGGTTTATGAGTTAGATGTGAGGTTAAGCATAAGCGTCAGACCCCCAAGCTCACCAGCCCTCAAGTTCCCAATCATGTGAGGTAAGGCGCATTCCGTTGCTTAGTTCGGCAATCCCCTTCTAACTCATACCATCCTTGACAAGGCTCATTCACTTTCTCAACAAGACAGACAAGACAAACACAGACAACAAACAAACAAATAATTCCAGCAATATAAACTAAAATATGCAGTAATTCTAGACTCACCACTACAGAGGCTGGTGTTTTAAAACCAGGAGAACCGTAACTGACAGAACGGATAGGCACAAATCAGGGGAGCACAGAGTATAAGAAAAATAAAGCTTTTTCTTACCTGGCCAGGTTTTTTGATCTGTGGTTCCCGGAATGCCTGTCCTTTCGTTCCGTCAGCGTAGCTCAGCCACCTCTTGTAGCAACTTGGTGGGTCCCTGTTCCGGGCGCCAAAATGTTAGGTTCAACTTTTAAATAAGTTGCTTTAAGTTTATATTGCTTTGTCTAATTATTGCTTCTTATAGGAATTAAGACACAGAGTCAGGTATGTCTGTATCAAAGTTCTGAGCATAATGGACTGCTGCCTTTACTCTTTCAAAGGCCTTTTATAGGCAATTATACAAACAATAGCATTAGCACAACCCCCCACAAAGGGCAAGGGTAAACAACAACAGGAGTCACCTGGGCTACGAACACAAGCTTCAACACCATGGCAATACAGTTACAAGAAAACAAAAAGCAGCTTCAATCGAGTTCAACAGCCAAAAAGTTACATTCATAACAGATTTACACTAGACATGTGCACAGCCAAAAAAATTCGTTCATTTTCGTTTTCGTTTCATTAGTTTATTATTTTTTTCGTTTTTCGGGTCATTCGTTATGATTGCGATTCGTAAATTTGTTCATTCGTAAATTCGTAAATGCGTTCATTCGTACATTCGTAATTCGAACATTCGTAATTCGAACATTCGTTCATTCGTACATTCGTACATTTGTACATTTGTACATTTGTACATTTGTACATTCGTAAATTCGTACATTCGTAAAATCGTACATTTGTAAATTAGAAAATTCGGAAATTTGTAAATTCGAAGTTTGAAAAACCAAAAACCCCGAAAATTCAAAAATCTGAAATAGTAACTAACTATTAAATTATAGGTATTGTAATTTCCTTTCAAACTTGACTGTCAGTGAACGTAACAAATACAAATTTATCCGAAGTTACGAATTATCCAAAATTAAGGCTGCATTTAAACAAATGGAACGGAACAAATTAATAATAAATAATAATAATAAAACATTGTTATTATTATTATTGTTATTTATTATTATTAATTCATTACGTTCCATTCCGTTTTTTCGGATCATTCATAACTTCGGATAAATTTGTATGTGTTACGTTCACTAACAGCCAAATTTAAAAGGAAATTACAATACCTATAAATTCAAAGTTACTAGTAATTACTAATAGTTAAGTTATTATTAGTTAACTATTATTTCAGATTTCCGAATTTTCGAATTTACAAATTTACGAATTCACTAATTTACTAATGTACGAATGCACGAATGTACGAATGTAAATTGCGAATGTACGAATGTTCGAATGTACGAATGTACGAATGTAAATTGCGAATGTACGAATGTTCGAATGCCCGAATTTACGAATGTCCAATTTTATCGAATTTACGAATATTCGGAAAAAATTTGTTAAACGGGTTTTCGTTAATTCGGATATTCCCGAATTAACGAATTTGTCGAAATTCGTTAAAAAACGAATTCGTAACGAAACGAATTGCACATGCCTAATTTACACGTAGGCATTATATTAAGTGAGAACTCTAAATTAAATCCCTGACCTTATCACTCATCAATACCCCTCAGAGAAATGTACCAATGCAAAAAACCCCTCTGTTTGACTTGCCAGTTTGTACATCATGGCCAAAAAACCTTTATTGTCAAAGGGAAAAACTATACTCTAAAAGAATTCTACAAGTGTTCAACAGACTTTGTCACATACTGTCTTACATGTCCTTGTGGACTATTTTACGTTGGCGGAACCATCAGAGCACTTAGGGCACGCTTTGGCGAACATAGGCGCTTTATCGAAAAAGGCCGTGATCATCACAGCGTCCCTAAACACTTCCTAACACACCACAACCAATCTACGGTTGGTCTCTGTGTGTGGGTAATTGAATCCATCGCAGCAACATACACTGCGGCCGAGCGTTATAAACGCTTGTGCCAACAAGAAACATATTGGATCTACTCTTTGGGCACTCTAACACCAGGGGGGTTAAACGAGGATATCGAGGTGCATACATTGCTATGAGCTACCTCGTCTCCTCACGAGATTACCCCAACAGATGTAGTCTTGTGCATTTTTTCATCTTTTGTCATTTTATGTGCATGTGTACACATATGCGGACCTATGCGGTACGTGCACTTTTGTGCATCTGCGTTTACCATTCATCCACCTATGCATATATGTATACTAATACATCTATGTGTATGCACTCAACCAACTAACCTCTCTTTGTTTTCCACCCCCCCTTCTGTTTTACAGATATCCCCTATTTTTCACAGCTACAGTAAGTACAATAGTTTTAAGGATAGTAAGTACAATAGCTTTAAGGCTTGCAATTCCTTGGAGAAAAATCCTTTCCTTTAATATGCTCTGCTCCGATATTTTAGATACGTACGTGTACATGTATGTAAATGTATACGTATATCTCTACATATACTGATCATTTATTACATATCTCAAAATATTGGACACGTGCATTCGTTTTCGTCCGAATGCATTTTCGTCCGAATTTCGGGTATGTTCGTTATCGTTTTAATAAACGATAACGAACATGCAGAATCCGAAAACCGAAAGATCCGACATAAACAAATGCTTTATTTTCGTTTTCGTTGCGACAACAGTTCGGTATAGATAGGAGATTCGGCATGACGCTGACAATAGCGATCTGTGTCCATCGAACTTGTGGTCGAATGTGCCTAACCTTAGCTCTATTAGTCCAACATTATTCTACATAGAGAGAAAAGATTCATCATTATAGAGACAATAGCAAAAAAGGTTGAATGTGCCTAACCTAACTCTATTAGTCCAAGATTATTCGACATAGAGAGAAAAGATTCGACATGAAGATTCGACGAAGCAGTCGCCGCGAGTAGACATTTATGGTCAAATGCTCCGTCCATAGGCTATAGAAGAATTCTAATGTTGGTTGACTAATAATAATAATTAATAAATATAATTATTACTAGTGTCATACAACATTAGAATTCTACTATAGCTTGTAGGTGGAACATTCGACCAAAAATGTACGATTGTGGCGTCGTACAGTTTAGCTGCTCCGTCAAATTTTCTTAGAACATTCGACAGACACCATAAGCCTTCAATGACAGATTCGGCTTTAATTATTTCGGATTTTCGGACTAATGCATTTTTTAACGAAACAAAATAAATAAAAACGAATTTCGGGAGTAACTAAATAAATTTATTTTTCGGACGAAAACGAAATTCTGAAATAAAATATTTCAGTGTGCACATGTCTACCAATTATGCATGTTGTCATTTTCCTTCATCATCATTATTCTTAAACCTTTTTTAATTAACATTTTTAATCATATTTTTAATTACTCATCAGTCTGCTCTTGCTAATGCGCATGTATATACACATATGTGTATCTCTTAGATTCACGCTAGGGCAATACATATATATATATTGTGCTAGATATATCTATTTTCTGAGCAATTGTACCCGCACCGTCTATTGCCTATGTGCTTGATGGCATCCTAAGTTTTTGCTTGCAGGTACAGCTATGCGTGTTTGTATGCTTACTATGCACAAATGTGCACGGGCACACACACATATGATTAACATGCCTTTTTGCCTACCCTACACGCATGATAAACCTCTTTTTAAAATAGGATTATGTTCTTCCCACCAAGTGCTTACATGTATTATGGTTATTAGTGCGGTTCTTAGTAATTGCTAATTATTAATCGTTAATCATTAATTATTCATTATTTAATAATTTACTAATTTATTGATTGATTTTTCCCATGATTTTAAATGTCACTCTTTTATTAGTGTGGTTTTTAGTAATTGTTAAGTATTAAGTATTAATTGGTGACCATTAATTATTCATTATGTAATCATTTACTAATTTACTGATTGATTTTTCCCATGATTTTAAATGTCACTCTTTTATATAAATTTACATATTTGTATATGTGTATAAATCGTTTTTCCCTTTATTGCACACCGTTCAGTCCAATGTCAGTGCTGTGCTCTTTTTGGCCAACGCTGGGACCTGTTGTCCCACGGCGCCGGCATATAAATAGCACATAGCTGACACCTTAATCTCAGGCCAATTAAGGAGCAGTAGCTCAGAGTGCGTAGCCAATCCATCTTCTTCTCTCTTTTGTGTGGAAGTCCTCCGCCGGAAGTGATCGCGTGACCGTGACATCACCTGCGTTCCACACCGGCCCCAGCCTCTTCCTGACGGCCACAGGATATGCTCTAGGCCGAGCTACAATGGTTTACAGCCCTACATCTCTGCAGGAAAAGCGGATTCCGGATCTGAGGACTTCACCATGGATCATTAAAACACACATGAGCCTTTTATTTCCTGTTCCCTGTAAGTGTGACCTTATACTGTGTCATTAAAGTTGTCTTTAACCACTTGCGGACCAGCCGCTACAGTTATACTGCGGCAGGTTGGCTCTGCTGCGCGAAATCACGTAACTGTAACGGGCTACGTGATTCCGACCACGGGTCCCATGTACTCAATGTCAGATGGGATGCCTGTGATCGTCTCACGGAGAGGAAGAATGGGTAAATGCTGAAGTAAACAAGCTTTTCCCCGTTCTGCCTAGTGACAGGAAACTGATCCCTGTAATCGGGAGTGGTGGTCAGTGTCATGTCACACATATCCCACCCCCCCACAGTTAGAATCACTCCCTAGGACACACTTAACCCCTGCAGCGCCCCTCCTGGTTAACCCCTTCACTGCCAGTCACATTTACATAGTAATTAGTGCATTTTTATTTGCACTGATCGCTGTATAAATGTGAATGGTCCCAAAATAGTGCCAAAAGTGTCCGATGTGTCCGTCATAATGTCGCAGTCATGATAAAAATCACTGATCGGTGCCATTACTAGTAAAAAAAAATTATGAATAAAAATGCCATAAAACTATCCCCTATTTTGTAGACGCTATAACTTTTGCACAAACCAATCAGTTAACACTTATTGCGATTTTTTTTACCAAAAATATGTAGAAGAATACATATTGGCCTAAACTGAGGAAAAAAAAGGTTTTTTATATATTTTGTGGGGATATTTTTTATAGCAAAAAAGTAAAAAATATAGCTTTTTTTTTAAATTGTCTCTTTTTTTTTTTGTTTATAGCACAAAAAATAAAAACCGCAGAGGTGATCAAATACCACCAAAAGAGAGCTCCATTTGTGGGGAAAAAAAGGGTTTCAATTTTGTTTGGGAGCCATGTCGCACGACCGCACAAATCGACGCAGTGCCGAATCGCAAAAAGTGCTCTAGTCAGGAAGGGGGCAAATCCTTCCGCGGCTGAAGTGGTTAATACTACACTCAGGTGGCGCTTCCTTCTCTACTTTCTTCTTGCCTACTACAGAGCCAGCTCTCTGAGGATAGCAGCTGCCACTGATCAGCCACGATATCTGTTTAACCCCTGAACTGCCAGATATACTCTTATGGACTAATTGCCTACCTAGTTAATCGGTTCCCGACCGGCGCACGCCGATGTACGTCGGCAGAATGGCACGGCTGGGCAAATGGGCGTACCCGTACATCCATTTCAATTCCCCGCCATGCCATTGTGTGCGCGCGCCGGCCGGGAGCTCCGTGAGTCGGGTCGCGGGTCCCGCGGACTCGATCGCCGCGGGAATACCCGCGATCGCCTCACGGAGCGGATGAACGGGGAGATGCCGTTGTAAACAGCATCTCCCCGTTCTGCCTAGTGACAAGTGTCACTCGATCTCTGCTCCCTGTCATCGGAGCAGAGATCAGTGATGTCACACACAGAGCCCATCCCCCTACAGTTAGTAATCACTCCCTAGGACACACTTAACCCCTCCCCGCCCCCTAGTGGTTAACCTCTTCACTGCCAGTGCCATTTACACAGTAATCAGTGCATTTTTAATTGCACTGATCGCTGTATAAATGACAGTGGTCCCAAAAATGTGTCAAAAATGTCCGACATGTCCGCCATAACGTCACAGTCACAATAAAAATCGCTGATCGCCGCCATTACTAGTAAAAAAAAATTATTAATAAAAATGCCATAAAACTATCCCCTATTTAGTAAACGCTATAATGTTTGCGCAAACCAATTATTAAACGCTTATTGCGATTTTTTTTTACCAAAAATATGTAGAAAAATACGATCAGCCTAAACTGAGGAAAAAAATGTTTTTTTATATATTTTTGGGGGATATTTTTTATAGCAAAATGTAAAAAATAATGCATTTTTTTCTAAATTGTCGCTCTTATTTTGTTTATAGCGCAAAAAATAAAAATCGCAGAGGTGATCAAATACCACCAAAAGAAATCTCTATTTGTGGGAAAAAAAGGACGTCAATTTTGTTTGGGAGCCACGTCGCACGACCGCGCAATTGTCAGTTAAAGCGATGCAGTGCCGAATCGCAAAAAACGCTCTGGTCAGGAAGGGGGTAAAATCTTCCGGGGCTGAAGTGGTTAAACATCCCTACTATTGTGTGCACTCACGTATTTGCGCTTACAGTTACCATTACTTTTTCTTGCAATTACAAGCCCTGAAAAGATTGGAGATATCTCCTCGAAGGTACCACTGTGCCGGTTCTCATTCTTACTGACCATAAAAATCTCACATTCTTGTCTGAAATCTCACGCCTCTCTCCCAGAGCAATGGGCTCTTTTCTTGTCAAGTTTCAAGTACATTGTCTCATTTTTACCCGTACTCACTCTCACTCTTACTAAGAATGTAAGGGCTGACGCCTTGTCACGACAATTTTCCTCCACTTCCAAGTTGGAGTTGGTTCTGATACCTGTAATTCCTCCTGACCGTTTTCTGGCTACGGTTCGCACCAGTCTCACTTCTCTTTTGGGTGACAAAATTCTTGCTGCTCAGGTCCATGCTCCTCCTGAGAAACCTTGTGAATGCTGCTTTGTCTCAGAGAGTCTCCGTACTGCCGTACTCCAGACTTACCATTCTCCCAAAGCTGCTGGCCACCCTGGGAAGAATCAACTCTTTTGGGCCATTTCCCAACAATTCTGGTGGCCTAGTACCTAGTTCTGATAGGTAACCGCCTTCGTAGCTGCCTGTTACTCTGTTCTCAGAGTAAGACTCCACGACACCTTCCAGTGGGCCTCCTACAACCCATACCCAAAGGAGAGAGACCCTGGACCCACCTGTCTATGGATTTCATTGTGGAGTTACCCAACTCCCAGGGCAACAGAGTTATCCTTATGGTGGTTGATCGGTTCTCAAAGACGTGTCATTTTATTCCACTAAAGAAGTTGCCCACCTTTAAGGAACTGGCTTCCATTTTTGCTCGGGAAAACTTTCGATTACATGGGCTCCCCAAGGTGATTGTCTCAGACAGGGGTAGTCAGTTTGTGTCCCGGTTCTGCGAGCCTTTGGTGCACAGTTGGGAATTAAGCTTTCTTTCTCCTCTGCATATCACCCGCAGTCTAATGGGGCCGCAGAACGAGCCAATCAGTCCTTGGAGCAGTTCCTACGTTGCTATATTTCTGACCATCATAACATCTGGTCAAACCTCTTACCGTAGCTTGCTCATAATAGTGCCTTGAATTCTGCTTCCTGATTGTCCCCATTTATGGTGAATTATGGTTTTCAACCTTCCATGTTGCCTGACTCATTTGTTCTGCAGAGCATTCCTGCATTGGAGGAGCATCTCCGTGGTCTTTGTTCCACTTGGGCACAAGTCCAGGAGGCTTTGCGACATGCTAATGATAGGTACAGACTCCATGCTGACCGCAGACGCTTGCCTGTGCTTTCCTACCAGGTTGGGGACAGGGTCTGGCTGTCATCTCGCAACCTCCAACTTCGTGTTCCCTCACTGAAGTTCGCACCTCGGTTTATTGGGCCTTTCCGTATTCTTCGCAGGATTAATCCAGTGGCTTACGCATTAGACCTTCCTTCTAATATGTGTATTTCAAATGTATTTCATGTCTCCTTATTAAAACCTTTGGTCTGCAACCGCTTTAACACCTCGGTGCCACGTCCTCACCCTGTACAGGTTGAGAACCATGAGGAGTATGAAGTACAGTCCATTGCTGACTCCCTTAGGTTCCCTGGGCGCATACAGTACCTGGTGCATTGGAAAGGGTACGGTCTGGAGGAACGCTCTTGGGTCTCATCCTCGGATGTACATGCCCCTGTCCCCCTCCGTGATTTCCATAGACGTTTTCAACTCAAGCCTGGTGGTCCTCCGAGGGGGAGGGGTCATTGAGGACTGGGTACTGTCATGGCTGGGCTCAGCCCTTCATTCTCTGAGCTGGCCGCTCAGCTGTCGGCTAATTGCCAGCTCTTATCTCTCCACAGTTACTCAGCTGTTGATGATATCCTGCTCGTCATACCTGCCTACTTAAGCCGTCCAGCTCAGAGGATCTCTGCTTTCGCCTTGGTCAACATCACAAGGACTATCTCCTGCATTCCTGTTAAAGACTTGCTTGGCTGACATCCCTTCTGGCTCTAGATCCAGCTTGATGTTTTACTACGCTCATCTCCGGCTCACTGATGTTTGGCTTGTCTGACTATCTGTTCTGGTTACTGAACTTTGGCTATGTTTTGACTACGTTTGTTCTATTTACTTTTATTATTAAACAAGTGTGATTTAACTGTACTTTTGTCTCGGTCTGATTTCATGGTTTCTGACACAGAGCAGTCTGTATTTCTCCTGAGGTTAGTTGTGGGGTTGTCTTTGTATCCCGAATAATTCTTCCACTTCTTAATAAGTGATTGATCAGCACTGACTGGCATATTTAAGGCTTTGGATATTTTTTATATTCTTTTCCATCTTTATAAAGTTCCATTACCTTGTTACGCCGGTCATTTGACAGTTCTTTTCTGCTCCCATGGCTCAGTATTTAGCGTGCTCAGTGCATCCACGTGAGAGTTAACAAACTCATTGACTATTTATACACAGACACTGATAGCAAATTAACCACTTAACGACCAGGCCTATTTTTGATAACTGTTGTTTACAAGTTAAAATCATTTTTTTTTTGCTAGAAAATTACTTAGAACCCCTAAAAATAATATATATTTTTTTTCAGACACCCTAGAGAATAAAATGGCGGTCATTGCAATACTTTATGTCACACCATATTTGCGCAGCAGTCTTACAAACGCAATTTTTTTGGTAAAAAATATACTTTTTTAATTAAAAAAATAAGCCCAATTTTTTTCTATAATGTGAAAGATGATGTTACACCGAGTAAATTGATACCCAACATGTCATGCTTCAAAATTGCACCCTGCTCGTGGAATGGCGACAAACTGGCATCTAAAAATCTCCATAGGCGACGCCTAAAATTTTCTACAGGTTACCAATTTTGAGTTACAGAGGAAGTCCTGTACTAGAATTATTGCTCTCGTGCTAACGATTGCTGCGATAACTCACATGTGTGGTTTGAACACAGGTCCCATATGTGGGCACGACTTACGTATGCGTCTTCTTCTGCGCGCAAGCTTGGAGGGACGGGGCGCTTTAAATTTTATTTTTCTTAATTATTTTACTTCTTAATTTTTATTTTTACACTGTCCTTTTAAAGAAAAAATTTGATCGTAAGGGTCCCAAAACTGAACCTCAGGTTCAGTTTTGGGACCCTTACTTCAATATATTTATATATTATATAGGGCCTGGGGTTAAAAGTACCATTTCAGTCTTTACAGATGACACCAAGTTTTGCAGTGGAATAACATCTTTACAGGATGTCTCCAACTTACAAGCCAGCCTCAATATACTGTTTAACCAGTTGCCGACCGCCTCACGACGATATATGTCGGCAGAATGGCACGGGCAGGCAGAATCACGTACCTGTACGTGATCTGCCTCCCGCGGGCGGGGGGTCCGATCGGACCCCCCCGGTGCCTGAGGCAGTCGGCTTCTGTTCGGGAGCGATCAGACGTGAGGGGGAGGCCATCTATTCGTTGCCCCCCTCCCCTCGCAATAGCTCCCAGCCAATGAGAATCTTCCTCTGCCTCTGTATAGTAAACAGAGGCAGAGGAAGTGATGTCATCTCTCCTCGGCTCGGTATTTTCCGTTCCGGCGCCGAGGAGAGAAGACATCGATGTGAGTGTAAAACACACACACACAGTAGAACACGCCAGGCATACATTACACCCCCCATCACCCCCCAATCACACCCCAATCACCCCCCCATCACACTGACACCAAGCAGTTTTTTTCTCTGATTACTGCATTGGTGTCAGTTTGTGACAGTTAGTGTGGTAGGGCAGTTAGTGTTAGCCCCCTTTAGGTCTAGGATACCCCCCTAACCCCCCCTGATAAAGTTTTAACCCCTTGATCACCCCCCGTCGCCAGTGTCACTAAGCGATCGTTTTTCTGATATTAGTGTCACTGGTGACGCTAGTTAGGGAGGTAAATATATAGGTTCGCCATCAGCGTTTTATAGCGTTAGGGACCCCCATATACTACCTAATAAATGTTTTAACCCCTTGATTGCCCCCTAGTTAACCCTTTCACCAGTGATCACCGTATAACTGTTACAGGTGACGCTGGTTAGTTCGTTTATTTTTTATAGTGTCAGGGCACCCGCCGTTTATTACCAAATAAAGGTTTAGCCCCCTGATCGCCCGGCAGTGATATAACTTAGGTTTTAGGGTCAGATAAGGTCTGCATCGCCCCAGGCAGCGTCAGGTTAGCGCCAGTAGCGCTAACACCCACGCACGCTGCATACACCTCCCTTAGTGATATAGTATCTGAACGGATCAATATCTGATCCGATCAGATCTATACTTGCGTCCCCAGCAGTTTAGGGTTCCCAAAAACGCAGTGTTAGCGGGATCAGCCCAGATGCCTGCTAGCACTTGTGTTTTGCCCCTCCGCCCAGCCCACCCAAGTGCAGTATCGATCGATCACTGTCACTTACAAAACACTAAATGCATAACTGCAGCGTTCACAGAGTCAGGCCTGATCCCTGCGATCGCTAACAGTTTTTTTTGTAGCGTTTTGGTGAACTGGCAAGCACCAGCCCCAGGCAGCGTCAGGTTAGTGCAAGTAGCGCTAACACCCACGCATGCACCGTACACCTCCCTTAGTGGTATAGTATCTGAACGGATCAATATCTGATCCGATCAGATCTATACTAGCGTCCCCAGCAGTTTAGGGTTCCCAAAAACGCAGTGTTAGCGGGATCAGCCCAGATACCTGCTAGCACCTGCGTTTTGCCCCTCCGCCCAGCCCAGCCCAGCCCACCCCAGCCCACCCAAGTGCAGTATCGATCGATCACTGTCACTTACAAAACACTAAACGCATAACTGCAGCGTTCGCAGAGTCAGGCCTGATCCCTGCGATCGCTAACAGTTTTTTTGGTAGCGTTTTGGTGAACTGGCAAGCATCAGCGGCCTAGTACACCCCGGTCGTAGTCAAACCAGCACTGCAGTAACACTTGGTGACGTGGCGAGTCCCATAAGTGCAGTTCAAGCTGGTGAGGTGGCAAGCACAAGTAGTGTCCCACTGCCACCAAGATGAAGACATACACAGGCCCGTCGCGCCCATAGTGCCCTTCCTGCTCCATTCGCCAATCCTAATTGGGAACCCACCACTTCTGCAGCACCCGTACTTCCCCCATTCACATCCCCAACCAAATGCAGTCGGCTGCATGAGAGGCATTTTCTTTATGTCCTCCCGAGTACCCCTACCCAACGAACCCCCCCAAAAAAGATGTTGTGTCTGCAGCAAGCGCGGATATAGGCGTGACACCTGCTATTATTGTCCCTTCTGTCCTGACAATCCTGGTCTTTGCATTGGTGAATGTTTTGAATGCTATCATACACTAGTTGAGTATTAGCGTAGGGTACAGCATTGCACAGACTAGGCACACTTTCACAGGGTCTCCCAAGATGCTATCGCATTTTGAGAGACCCGAACCTGGAACCGGTTACAGTTACAAAAATTTACAGGTGATATATGCCGAAGCATGGGGGCAGCAGGGGTGGAGGAGTGATTTGCTCCTACCTTTTGCGGGAGGATGCCCCCCTGCTTCGGCATACATAAATGGTGCATGTATGCCCATCATTAGAAGTGGGTGGATGAAGGGAGGTATTCTAATGGTGGGCATACCCACCAATCAATCTCTTTTTTTTCGTTCAGCCCACAGGCTGCATGAAAAAAAAAAAAGATTACAATATATGCCCAACAAGGACTAGCAACGTACTGGTATGTTGCTGGAATTTGAGTGGTTGTACCAGAAAGATGCCTGCAGGTTTAGGTATCATCTTGGTATCATTCTTTTCAGCCAGCGGTCGGCTTTCATGTAAAGGCAATCCTAGCGGCTAATTAGCCTCTAGACTGCTTTTACAAGCAGTGGGAGGGAATACCCCCCCCCACTGTGTTCCATGTTTTTCTCTGGCTCTCCTGTCCCAACAGGGAACCTGAGAATGCAGCCGGTGATTCAGCCAGCTGACCATAGAGCTGATCAGAGACCAGAGTGGCTCCAAACATCTCTATGGCCTAAGAAACCGGAAGCTGCAAGCATTTCATGACTTAGATTTCGCCGGATGTAAAGAGCGACATTGGGAAATTGGGAAAGCATTTTATCACACCGATCTTGGTGTGGTCAGATGCTTTGAGGGCAGAGGAGAGATCTAGGGTCTAATACAGTGTTTCTCAACTCCAGTCCTCAAGGCGCACCAACAGGTCATGTTTTCAGCATTTCCCTCAGATGAAACGGCTGTGGTAATTACTAAGGCAGTGAAAACTGATTAAATCACCTGTGCAAAATAGTGGAAATCCTGAAAACATGACCTGTTGGTGCGCCTTGAGGACTGGAGTTGAGAAACACTGGTCTAATAGACCCATATTTTTTCAAAAAAAGAGTACCTGTCACTACCTATTGCTATCATAGGGGATATTTACATTCCCTGAGATAACAATAAAAATGATAAAAAAAAAAAATAATGAAAGGAACAGTTTAAAAATAAGATAAAAAAGCAAAAAAATTATAAAAAAAAAAAAAAAAAAGCACCCCTGTCCCCCCCTGCTCTCGCGCAAAGGCGAACACAAGCGTCGGTCTGGTGTCAAATGTAAACAGCAATTGCACCATGCATGTGAGGTATCACCATGAAGGTCAGATCGAGGGCATAATTTTAGGGCATAATTTTAGCAGTAGACTTTCTCTGTAAATCTAACGTGGTAACCTGTAAAGGCTTTTAAAGGCATTTAAAAATGTATTTATTTTGTTGCCACTGCACGTTTGTGCGCAATTTTAAAGCATGTAATGTTGGTATCTATGTACTTGGCCTAAGATCGTCTTTTTTATTTCATCAAACATTTGGGCAATATAGTGTGTTTTAGTGCATTTTAATTAAAAAAAGTGTGTTTTTTCCCCAAAAAATGCGTTTGAAAAATCGCTGCGCAAATACTGTGTGAAAAAAAAATGAAACACCCACCATTTTAATCTGTAGGGCATTTGCTTTAAAAAATATATATAATGTTTGGGGGTTCAAAGTAATTTTCTTGCAAAAAAAAAATAATTTTTTCATGTAAACAAAAAGTGTCAGAAAGGGCTTTGTCTTCAAGTGGTTAGAAGAGTGGGTGATTTGTGACATAAGCTTCTAAATGTTGTGCATAAAATGCCAGGACAGTTCAAACCCCCCCAAAATGTTTTGGAAAGTAGACACCACAAGCTATTTGCTGAGAGGCATGTCAAGTCCATGGAATATTTTATATTGTGACACAAGTTGCGGGAAAAAGACAAATTTTTTTTTTTTTGCACAAAGTTGTCACTAAATGATATATTGCTCAAACATGCCATGGGAATATGTGAAATTACACCCCAAAATACATTCTGTTCTTCTCACCGTACTCACCATGCCTCTCAGCAAATAGCTTGGGGTGTCTACTTTCCAAAATGGGGTCATTTGGGGGGGGGGGGGGGGGTTGTGCCATCTGGGCATTCCATGGCCTCCGAAACTGTGATAGGCAGTGAAGAGTGAAATAAAAAATTTACGCCCTTAGAAATCCTGAAGGCGGTGATTGGTTTTCGGAGCCCCGTATGCAGCTAGGCTCCCAAAAAGTCCCACACATGTGGTATCCCCATACTCAGGAGAAGCAGCTAAATGTATTTTGGGGTGCAATTCCACATATGCCCATGGCCTGTGTGAGCAATATATCATTTAGTGACAACTTTGTGCAAAAAAAAAAAAAAAGTGTCACTTTCCCGCAACTTGTGTCAAAATATAAAATATTCCATGGACTCAACATGCCCCTCAGCAAATAGCTTGGGGTGTCTACTTTCCAAAATGGGGTCATTTGGGGGGGGGTTTGTGCCATCAGGGCATTTTATGGCCTTCAAAACTGTGATAGGTAGTGAGGAGTGAAATCAAAAATTTACGCCCTTGAAGGTTTTTCTTGAGGCGGGACCGGAAGTGAATGTCAGAGTGAGATGGTGAGGTGAGGTGTGGAGTGAGTCTGTCCACCCCGCTCCCACCGCAGAATGAAGGAATGCCTTCCTCTGTGTAAATGAGAGATGCAAGCCGTGTAGAAGCCTGAATCCCTGCAGCCCCTGTGTTTACCTGCCGCCCGTGCGCCGCACTCTGGGACTCTCCCCCGGCCTCCGTTTGTAGGAGCCGAGGCTACACCGTGTGCCGTGCCCTTCCTTGTCCAGCGGGGGCTTCCGGGTGTCCTCGGAGCTACGAGGCTGAGCGGCGATGAGACAGTGACAAGCGGAGGCAAGCAAGCAACGAGATAAGTTAAGATCTCGCGAGAACACACGGGAACACGCTCGAGTAGAGCTGTATCACTGGATCTGAACGCCGACGCCGACAACAGCGGAGAACCCAGTGTGGAAACCTGCAGAAAAAGATCAGGGGAGTGGAGGTACTACACCCCCCCTGTAACAACGATCCAGCGGGAGATAAAGGACTCTTGGGTGAGTGTACAGGTTCATATATGTACCTTGCCGTGTGCCTTGATGAACTACTTAAAATGTTCCCGTGTGCTGTAATGAACTGCTTAGCATGTTCCCGACGAAAGTATATTGAAAGTATATTGACCAAAGCTTCTCAAATCTATATATAGCTTCTATATATAGCCTCTACTGCTGGAAGAAGTTTAGTACGTCAGTTTATATACGAGATATATTTGGGACTCACTGGGACTCAATGGTATATTGAAAGTATATTGACCAAAGCTCTCCAAACCTACATATAGCCCCTATATATAGCCTCTACTGCTGGAAGAAGTTTAAGTACGTCAGTTTATATACGAGATACATTTGGGACTCACTGGGACTCACTGGTGTTATATGAAAATATAGCGGTACATTACAACATTTTGGCTTGCTATACGGCAGAGACTAATATCAGATTAAACAGTAGGGCTCTAATTGCCGATACGGTGAATCCTACTAAGTGTGTTCTGGCGCACTGGTCACTTCCCACTACTTATACTAACTGAGGACTGGGGTCTCCTTTTGTTTGGCTTCTAGCCTTCTTATGGCGGGATTATAGCAGTATAAATAATATCATTCGGTAGAGGCTAGAGCAACTAGGCATGTCTACAAGAAGGAAGGGTGACGAGCATGCAAATGTGGAACCAATGGGCTCCCAGTCTTTGCGTTCAGCCAAAGAAAAAGACAAGGAAAAAGGTGGAGTGTCCTTGGTAGCAGGGGCAACGGCAGCCGCGGTTGCGGCAACCGCAAAACTGGAGAGACTGGTGAATATAACAGACCATACACCAACGAAAGGAGGGCAGCAGACACAAAACAAAACAACAGCAGATAGGAAGAGTCTGGGCCAGATGAATACGCTCCCAAATAATACTACAATAAAGAATCCTTCAAATAAAGGTGCGAGCATGGCGGGGAGAATAACAGAAATAAATAGCACCCAGAAACAAACAATGGAGGATGAGCCATCTCTTAAGGAAATCCTTACAGCAGTCAACTCCTGCAAACATTCCTTGAGTAATATGGAGGAGCAGATGAAAGTTTTGAGAGAAGAACTATCCCATGTAAGCCAAGATCTCAAGAAAATGGCAGAAAGAGTGACAGAAGCAGAAGGAAGAATAAGTCTGCTGGAAGATGATTTAAAGCCAATGAAACAAGAGTTAAAAGTACAGGAAGATCAGATAAAAAGGCTAATGGGGAAATTTGATGAAATGGAAAATAGACTCAGGAGAGACAATGTGAGGATAGTTGGGCTCCCAGAGAAGAGCGAGGGACTAGACCCGGTCGGCTTTGTAGAAAAATGGTTAATTGAGACGTTTGGGGTAGAAACATTTTCTCAGCAGTTCTCCGTTGAGAGAGCACACAGGGTTCCATTTAGATCCCCTGCCCAGGGTAGCCCCCCAAGAGCCCTGTTATTGAAGTTCTTAAATTATAAGGACAAGATGACCCTTCTGCGAAGGGCTAGGGAAAAGGGGAACATATATTATAATGGAGCCAAGATATCAATGTACCCAGACTTCTCACCCGAATTGCAGAAGCGTAGGATGGAATTTCTGGGCATCAAATGCAGCCTCCAAATGTATGACATCACTTACGCTCTCCTTTACCCTGCTAGGCTTCGGGTTAATGCATTGGGGGGCAGTCAGATATTTGAATCCCCAGAGAGAGCGCGGGCATGGTTGGAAGAAAAGAAAGAGCAGCTTTTACTGAAATAAAAAGGGGCCACAAATGTATAAATATAAATATAAATGAGGAAGAAAGAATATAGTAGGATATAACTTATAAGTGTGGGGTGGGGGGACTCACAGGGTTGTGAATAAATAGGATAGGTTTTTGTATGGGTGTGGGATGGAGGGTGGGGAGAGGGGGCGGGGGGAGGGAGGGAGGACAGGGGGTAAGAGGGGTAGGGGTGGGGGAATGGGTGACGGTCATTAAAAAAGCCTACAAGGGGGACCTAGAGTGGTGGGGGGGGAGGGGAGGGATGGGGGAGGAAGGTAGTGGAGGGTAACGATTATAATAAGGAAACACAAAAAGGTCACGTTTGCACTTTAAAAAGAAAAAGAAATATATTTTTTCCTAAAGCCACACTGAATGCACTTGCAAATTATGAATAGTTATGGTAAATATGTATAGTATGTGTAGTATGTATAAGTTTTCAAAATTTGAAGTCACCAAAATAAAAAGGCAGTGGGATGGGGGAAAGCCCCCCCTTTCAGTAGAAATAAGCACTTTAGGTAGTTGGGAAGGTAATGCGTTAGAGATAGGATTCGGTGGAGGGGAGGTAGGTCTCCTTATTCTTTTCTTCTCTTTTAGTACTTTTTTCTCCCCTCCTTCCTGCCGGCGGCTGTCCCGCCCGCTTTTTCTACAGCCTTTTCCTTTCCACTAAATTCTCTTGCCCACAAATACAAGTAATAAATTATGGTCCTGAATATTAGTTCATGGAATGTTAGAGGGTTGGGTTCCCCTATTAAACGAGCAGCAGTAAAAGACGGTTTAGATACACTCAAAGTCGAAATTGCCTGCCTGCAAGAGACACACCTGACAAAAGACTCCAAAAATAACTTATGGAAAAAGAGATACCAACATCAATTCCACTCTACATATACCTCCTATTCCATAGGAGCTTCAATTTTGATTGGTAGTGGGGTAGCGTTCACTTGCAGACAGTGCAAGATAGACGATGAGGGACGATACGTGTTTCTACATTGTGTAATAGAGAATCTGGAATGTATACTGGTCAATTTATATATCCCACCCCCGTTTAAATTAGATATTTTGTATAATATGATGGAATTTATAACTGAAAAGGCTGAATTACCTGTTTTAGTTGTCGGGGATTTCAACATGGTTCTGGATAATAAAATAGACAGATTCCCCGGGGGGAAACAGCGCCAGAGAAGGCAGGAAAACCGTTTGAAACATTTTCTACAAGAAGCAGGGTTGCTTGATATGTGGAGAATAAGGAACCCGAAGGTACAGCAGTTTTCGTGCTACTCGAGCTCCAGTGCTTCACTGTCAAGGATAGACTTAGCTTTAGGTAATGGTCTGGCATTACAAGCAATAAATAACATAACTTATCACCCTAGAGGGGTATCGGACCATTCCCCACTCACAATCTCGATAAATCCGAGTTATAAGAAAGCTAATAGAATATGGAAGTTGAATCCAGCATGGTTGGAAATAATAGAGAACCAGGAAGGGGTGATAGTAGAACTGAAAGAATTTATAAAGCTTAACTCGGGTACTACATCGAGAGGGGTGGTGTGGGACACACTGAAGGCATATTTAAGGGGTTTACTTATACAGAAAGTGTCAAAAATTAAAAAAACATCCAGGGACTGGGAGGAGCGGTTCAAGAGGGAATTAATTGCTGCTGAAAAGGAATACATAAATGAACCTTCCCTTGAAAAACAGAGAGTGTGGGAAAATAAACAAATAAGATACCAAGACATAATAATTAGGAAAGTAGAAAATAAAAGGATATTCCAGAACCAAGTCATGCATGGGGAAGGGGAAAAAGTAGGGAAGATTCTGGCCCGTATAGTTAGGTCCGGCTCCCCCCCATCCGTGGTCCCGGTTATTAAGACCTTGACAGGTGAGACAACATCTCGGTTGGAAACGATTACTGAGACGTTTGAAGAATATTATAAGAAGTTATATAAATCTAGTGGGACCAGGGATGGGGGGGAAATGGACAAATTTTTTCAAAATATTGAGATACCAACACTGGGAGAGGTGGATGTTGAGGAATTAGAAAGACCAATCACTATAGAAGAGATTAAAACAGCAGTGTCAGAAATGGCTAACCATAAATCACCAGGTCCCGACGGTCTCCCAGTTGAGATTTATAAACAGTATGGGGAGGTACTATTTCAGGAACTGTTGGAAGTCTTCAACTGGGCAAAAGAGCAAGGGAGGTTACCCACTTCAATGACAGAAGCCACAATAATAGTGTTACATAAAGAGGGGAAAGATCCCCTGGACCCTGGGTCATACAGACCTATATCATTGCTCTGTGCAGACGTCAAAATCTTAGCAAAAATTTTGGCCACTAGAGTTAAGAAAGTGATCCATAAAATAGTCCACCCAGACCAGACAGGATTTATACCCCATCGAACAACTAGCATGAACATTAGGAGAGTTTTTCTAAATTTACAGATCCCCACGGAAAACAGGGGCTCGAGAGCAATGCTTCTGTTAGATGTGGTTAAAGCATTCGACAGCGTAGAATGGGAATATGTCTGGAGAGCACTAAAGGAATATGGGTTTGGTTCCTCATTCATAAATTGGGTTAAAGTATTGTATAATGAACCAAATGCAAAAGTTAAAATCAATAACAATTACTCAACTGGGTTTAAGTTAGAGAGGGGATCAAGGCAGGGGTGCCCCCTATCCCCCATGATTTTCGCCCTAGCCATGGAGCCATTAGCTACAACAGTAAGGCAGGATAGGAAGATAGTGGGGTTTCAGAGGGAGGACGGTGAAGAGCGGATCGCACTGTACGCGGATGATGTCCTTATATTCATGGGTGACACAGAGGGATCTCTGAATCAAGTAATGGACATATTCTCAAGATTTGGGAAGATCTCGGGATTGTCCATAAACTGGGGAAAATCAGTTCTATTACCACTGGACTCAGATAGTATAGATGCCCCCTCAAATGACAACAGGTTAGGAACAACAACACTAACAAAATATCTAGGTATCAAGATCACCAAGGACCCAGAGAGCTACTTAGATAATAATCTAATCCCGCTATTAAAGAAATTTAAAGATAAGGTCGAAATATGGAAGGATCTCCCGTTATCAGTAGCAGGGAGGTGCAATTTAATTAAAATGTTATGGCTTCCCCAATTGCTGTACATAATGCAGAACTCCCCAGTATGGATAAGCAGGAGATGGTTTGATAAAATAGAAACAATATTTAGAGCCCTTATATGGAAAGGAGGAACCCCTAGGATAAGATTGCAGACCCTTCAATTACCCACGCGGGAAGGGGGAATGGCAGTTCCACACCTACGCAGCTATTTCTTGGCAGCCCAGATGCAGTATATGGGAGGAGATAGCAAGGAGAAGTTGATTATTAAGGGAGCCCCCCATAAGACCGTAATAGAAACTCTGGAAGCAGACTCCTTTATATACAAGACCCCTACGGTCAAATTAATAAAAAAAGTTTGGAGAACCGTCAAAACGCTGTTGGGAATAAATGATTGGATTAAACACACCCCCCTGTGGAACAATAAGAATCTACAAGAACTACAAGAAATAGGAACAATTAAAATCTGGGAAAAGAGAGGTATTGAGAAACTAGCTCAGCTATATAACCAGTCTATACTAAAACCCTTCGCTACTTTAAAAGAAGAATTTGGTATACCAGATAGCTCATTATATAATTACATACAAGTTAAACACGCCCTTAAGGCACAGTTTGGGGACCGGGGCCCCTCCTGGAACGAGTCTACCGTGCTTCAGAAACTGGGAAACCAGGAGGGCCAGGGGGGGACCATAACTGAAATATACTCACACATATGTAAAAACAGCATAGAGGCCCCAGAAAAACTTAAAAGTAGAGGAAAATGGGAGAGGGAGTTGGGTGCATTTTCAGACGGGCAGTGGAGGGAGATATTAGCAGGAGGGCATAGGGTATCGATCTCCCCAGCCCAAAGGATCTCACATCTAATGGTACTCCATAGGACATACTATACTCCCAAAAGGTTATTTGAGGTTGGGAGGAGAACGGATGCCAACTGCCCTAGATGCCAGCACGAAGGGGACTTGCTGCATATGTTATGGAAATGCCCGAAATTATTCAGGTACTGGTCAGAGATTATAGAAACTCTTAATAAAGTTCTCTCCCTAGAACTTAAAATGGATCCGAAACTATGCATTTTGGGGGTAGGAGAGGATTTGGTCATTGGAACCTATAAAATCACAATAGTCCAGAGATGCCTCTTTCAGGCGAGGAAGTTGATAGCTCAAAGATGGCAGGCAAAAACTCCCCCACAGAAAAACGACTGGTGTAAAACAGTGACTGAAACAATGTGGAAGGAAAAGGCAGTGTATATAAAAAGGGGGAACTTAAAAACATTTAAAAAACTTTGGAGTCCATGGCTGGAGGAAGTGGGATACTTGCTATAGTAGAACAAGGAGTTAATTCCCGTATGACATAGGAATGCAAAACGTGTTGTAAGATGAGGGGGGAGGGCGGAGGGGGGGGGGTTGGGGGGAGGGAGTAAGGGAAGGGGGTAAGGTTATATGGAATAATAAAGCACGTTCGGGTACGGGATCCTTTTTAATATACACTCAAGAGTAGAGGTTTGAAATAGGAATGTATTATTGTATTAATATATGCACTGAGTTGTATTTTGTATAAGCATAAATAAAAATGATTGAAGTTAAAAAAAAAAAATTTACGCCCTTAGAAATCCTGAAGGCGTCGATTGGTTTTCGGGGCCCCGTACGCGGCTAGGCTCCCAAAAAGTCCCACACATGTGGTATCCCCGTACTCAGGAGAAGCAGCTGAATGTATTTTGGGGCCCATGGCCTGTGTGAGCAATATATCATTTAGTGACAACTGTTTGTAAATTTTTTTTTTTTGTCATTATTCAATCACTTGGGACAAAAAAAAATAATATTCAATGGGCTCAACATGCCTCTCAGCAATTTCCTTGGGGTGTCTACTTTCCAAAATGTGGGTTTTGTACTGCCCTGCCCTTTTAGCACCTCAAGAAATGACATAGGCAGTCATAAATTAAAAGCTGTGTAAATTCCAGAAAATGTACCCTAGTTTGTAGGCGCTATAACATTTGCGCAAAACAATAAATATACACTTATTGACATTTTTTTTTACCAAAGACATGTGGCCGAATACATTTTAGCCTAAATGT